>NC_091219.1:14188466-14275966 GCF_040958095.1 Procambarus clarkii
GCACGAGATCGCCTCATACTAAAGGTAATTAAGCCCAGGTCTATATGGTTCCATGTACAGTGCTTTCTCTGATATAGCTGTCATATATTAGGATTCTGGCTTTACAGCTAGCGCCCTTTTGACAGGTCAAGACGAGGAAGCATGCTTTGTGCATCAGTTACCAAGGTGATGGAAGCTACCTCAAAGAGGGAAAATGTGGTGTCTACATCCTGGTTATACCTGGTGGACTAAGGCCTGCTGTACAAATAAGATAAGGAACCTCTTCAATGTGTAGTTAATACTGTAGTTTGATTGGCTGCATATATATAAATTCAATAATATAAACCCCCCTAATGTGTAGAGGATCGATTTGTGAGATTATTGCAGAAATACAGTCCACTTATCATCATACAAATTGCAATCGAAGTATATAAATTAACGTAAATATAAATTCATATAAATTAAATAAATATAAATCTCACAGGTCGGTTCCCACATTATTTGGTCCTTCGAAACCGAATTATTTGAACCTTCGGAACCGGATTATTTGGTCCTTTGAACCCACATTTGGTCTTCTTAGTACCGGATGAACCAGTTAACCAGTGGATTCATTAAATATACTAGTGCAGTGTGATTTATACAAAGGCAGCAGTCAAAGACGGCGGCGTTGCCTCGAGCGAGTTCACGAGCCCCGCTCAGTTCAGATCAGCCTCATCAGCGGTTTCAGGGACACCCACAGATATTTGGTGGCGTGTTATTCCGTGAGATGACAGCGCTATTATTGAAGCCAGCCAAATTACTGGCTGGGGTCTTCGTGAGATTGTTCACTGATTTCGTGGTGTTAAATTTCGCGAGAGATTATCTACGAATTTTGTGGACTTTATTTCGCGAGGTCACTAATAATATTTAATACTTCTTGATAATATTAGAAGTTTCATAGAGGCTAATTAAGAGGCTATTATCAATAATTGTGTATATTATTTCTCAAAAATAGAGAATTATTTAATATATATTGCACTAGTGATCTCAATATAATATTTACTAATTGCCAACTATTATAGACTGTGGGTTAGTTGGTGTTGTCGTCGTTGATCCTTCTCTACGGACAACCCAACCCACAACTCGGTAGAGTGCTTATACTTCACTAGGAGATCACCCTTGGCGCTTCTGGCTCTTGGAGAGGGGCTCAACGTCACACATTTAGGGGATGCGGCTCCCACACCTAGCCTCGTTGTCACGTGCACACACCCACTCGAGCCGCTGTGACTCCCCACTCTCTCCTTAGGTAATATGATCTCCTCGATCCCCTTTTTGGCTTATTAGTACTACCTTCTACCCTGTCCACAGCAGTGGTTCTTGGTTCTTTCTCTCTCTCTCTCTCCTTCTTTACTACTTCCTGGGAAGCCTCACTAGGACAAGGGCAAACACCGGCAAATTGGAATACATTTACTGGACAAAGCACATACACGATACATACACACATATAATAATAATGAATCCTATACTCTATACTATTACAATCAGGTTGCACTCCAACATCATCAGAACTCTATCATCAGCTTATCAAGTGGTATCCAATCTCCTGGTTCACCACCTGATACTATCAACCTCCTCAAGCTGATCAAGTCTACATACACTGTTGCACCATCAGCAAGATAACATATATATATAGAAAATCAGCATTTGAATGCAATAACATATATCAGTATAAATGTTCATTGATACTTGAGTATAAAACACTCCTTGACATAAGAATGCAAACAACCACTCACCTCTCACTGCGTCTTGCACACTAATGACAACCAAACACTATCAACTCCCTACAAGTGATCCACCAGAACTTCCCCTTCCACCTCTGGAAGTTCACTACCCTGATCTCTTCAGGTTCTTCCGGGCTTCACTACCAGGATCCTCTGCAGCTCCTCCAGGCTGCTATCATGAAGTTTCCTTGAGCAACTACGGTGCTTCACCCTTCTGCTAGGTTCCTCCACACAGCTCTCTTGGCTGCTACACCATGAAGTTTCCTCGAGCAACTATGGTGCTTCTCCACCTCCACAGAAGCATGTGACACTCCTCTTCACTGCTTCTCCTCACAGCTCGAGGTCCTCTGCTTCACTACCTTGGAGTCTCATCAATTACCTCATCTAGGCTGGCTTCGAAGTTCTCAGCAACTTCTTCCCCAGAGACAAACCTGCAACCCATCGACACTCCAATAAAATGTTTCCCCTTCAACACATAAACAAAAATTCACACTATATGTTTGTCTCCAACCTCTATCTGTCCTCTACATACAGTGAGAGTGGACTCCCCCGTTTTGGGTGGGTCCATACTCCACCTCGCCTGGCGGCGGTCCTCACTCGCTGGGAGGGTCTTCCTCCGTCAGGAGCCGGGCTCCCTCAGTCGCCAGTCAGAGCTCAGAGGGGACGGACGTCGCTCCGTGTTCCTCCCTCTTCACTCTCCTATTTCAGGCTTTCTGCCTTATTAAAACATGTCTAACTTATAAATAAACATCGCTACTGTCGCTGGGCACACGACCAACTACAAGCAATCACTATGAACTGGCGTATATCGTGCTTACCACAGATTATAAGGTCGAGGGCGCTTTCCCTCTGACGGCGTCTGGTCAGGGCGCTCCACACAGCCCACGAAAATGCCTCTGAGCAGCTTATTAAACTCTCCTCGCTGTCCAAGACTTGAGACCACAACGTTCTCAGCTCAATTCCACAGCTGGCACGTCTGCACACTTCTCTTCTCTTAGAGATATATCACTAGGGGTTCCCTTCTGACGGGAGCTCAAACGGAGCGCGGCTCTCCCCTGCGATGTCTGGCACTCAAGTGAGGTCAAAGCCCCTCCAGAAGCGAGCCTCACGCCTCCAGCAAAATGTCCACATCTCCTCGCCAGTCATTTATCTGTTTTCTTCTTCATTGCCCATAATCTCAAACTGTTATACATATCCAAGCAACTATTTTACATATGCGTTATCACCTCAATATTTGCTAGACCTTCTAATCAGGTCAGGCTTGATGAATAACTCTCAAGGAGGGAGACTCGTTTCTCCTGCAGGCTGAGATCATAACACTCCCCTCCCCTTATTTTGAGAGTTATTCTAGTGGCTAGGCTCGAGATAACGCATCAGCCACTACATTGTCTCGCCCTCTTATGTGCGTTATCACCAGGTCATACTCTTGGAGCGATAAAAACCATCTGGTTAATCTCTGGTTTGCATGCTTCATTTTCTTCAGGAAAACTAGAGGATTATGGTCTGTATACACCGTCACTGGGTGTCCTCCCCCACTCACATACACTTCAAAATGTTTCAATGCCATCACCAGGGCCAAAGTCTCTTTCTCGACTGTACTGTACGACCTCTGGTGCTTAACGAACTTCTTCGAGAAGAAGGACACGGGGCGGTAAATTCCATCATTCTGCTGCGTCAGTACAGCTCCGGCCCCTATATCACTGGCATCTACAAATAACGTAAACGACGCTTCAAAATCTGGCGACACTAGTACAGGTGCCTCAGTCAACAGTCTTTTGGTCTTCTCAAACGCTTCTTGTGCTGTTCCATTCCACTCCCACTTCTTGCTCTTTGATAGCAAACTCGTCATAGGAGCGGCTATGGTGGAGAAATTTTAACAGAACTTCCGGTAATACCCAATCATACCGAGGTATCTCAACAATTCTTTCTTACTCCTGGGCACCGGGAAGTTGTCAATGGCCTCCACCTTTGTTCTTACCGGAGCAACCTCGCCTTGCCCTACTATATATCCAAGGTACTCCAGGCGGGCTCTCCCGAACTCGCTTTTTGCCAAGTTGATCGTCATGTTGACCTTCTCCAACCGATCGAACGAATCTAAAAGTCGATCCACGTGATCCTTCCAGGAATCAGCGAACACCACAATATCATCGATGTACACTGCACATCCAGTCGCGCCTTGTAATACCTGATTCATTACTCGTTGAAAACAACTACCACTATTCTTCATTCCGAACGGCACCACTTTATATTGGTACAAGCCATCGGGCGTCACGAACGCTGAGATCCTCTTGGCCTCCTCGGACAGGGGAATCTGGTAGTATCCCTTCAACAGGTCTATCTTCGAGACATACCGTGCACTCCCAATCCGATCTATACAATCGTCAATGCGCTGTATCGGAAACGAGTCAGCGACCGTGACTGCATTCACCTTCCTATAATCGGTGCAGAACCGGTACGTGCCGTCACTCTTCTTCACGAGGAGGCACGGCGAACTCCAGTCACTGTCGCTAACCTCTGCCAAGTCGTTATCTAGCAGATACTTCACTTCTGCTCTCATTGCCGCTGCTTTCTCCGGGTTAACTCTGTAAGGGTGCTGCTTGATGGGCTCAGCACTCCCTACATTCACTTCGTGCACCGTTCCGCGGTGTCTTCTGGGCACGTCCGCGAATAACGACTTATTCCTCCGTAGGATCTCTACTAGCTCCTGGCGTTGGTCATCCTCCAAATGACCCAGACGCTCACCTATCTTGGCCAGGCTTTCTGTATTTGATATCTTCGCACCATCGGCCCTCTCTAACTTACAGTTCTCTTCTATCCCTTTGCCGTCTCCTCCACACAGCACAGTCGCCTGCAATGGGGTTTCCATCGGTTCTTCATCGCCTAGAGGCTTATCTCTGTCATAGTACCTCTTTATCATGTTCACGTGGCAAACCTGTGACTTCCTCGGACGATCTGGCATGTGGATTACATAATTCACATCCCCTAATGCCTTCTGGATGGTATATGGTCCACAAAATCTCGACTCGTATATACTTCCTTTTACCGGTAGCAGGACTAACACCTGATCTCCTTCTTGAAATTTCCTGCCCTTCGCCTTCCTGTCGTGGTACCTTACCATCTCTGCCTGGGATGTCCTCAAATTTTCCTTGGCCAAATCTCTGGCCCTAGAGAGTCGCTCTCTAAAAGTCTTCACATATTTTCCCACGTCCACCTTAGGCCTATCCACGGTGAGCTGCTCCTTCAGCGCGCCCACTGGGCTCCTCACGGAGTGTCCGTACACCAGTTGAAATGGGGTGAATCCGAGTGATTCTACTACCGCATCCCTGATGGCGAACAACACGGATGGTAATGCCTCGTCCCAACTACTCCCTTCCTCAGCGCAGTATATCCTCAACAAGCTCTTTAGCGTTCCATGGAAACGCTCCAATGCTCCCTGCGACTGAGGGTGATACGGTGACGAGCGCACTTGCTCTACTCTCCATCCTTTCACAGTTTCCCTAAACAACTTCGACTGGAAGACACTCCCCTGGTCCGTCTGGATAACCTTGGGCATTCCTACCCACGCAATGTAGTTCTGTAGTCTATCCAGAACGGCTCTCGACGTCACTCTTCTCAGGGGGATTGCTTCAGGGAAACGGGTGGCCGTGCACATTATGGTCAGTAAGTACTCGTGGCCTTTTCTGGTCCTCGGCAACGGACCTACACAGTCTATCAAGACTCTCTCAAAAGGCTCGCCAAATGCCGGTATGGGCTTTAAGGGTGCCTTTGGTATAGCCGGAGCCGGCTTACCTGCACGTTGGCACGCCAAACATGTCCTACAATTCCTCTTTACCTCCTTCCACACGTTCGGCCAGTAGAAGTGCTCCTGCACCTTATTCTCCTGCAGTCTTCTTCACCCCTAAGTGCCCTGCCATATCTACGGAGTGGGCTAGTTCTAACACAGCCGCCCTAAACTCCTTCGGCACTAACACTTGGTGCTTCTCCAACCATACCTTATCTGCGCCGGCCTTGTCCGGTCGCCATTTCCTCATTAGTACATCATCGTCCAAGTAGTAATACACGGGGGACTCCGGACATGAGTTTCCCCCTTTTGCCTCCCTGATTAGATCTATAAACTCCTCTTTCTGAGCCCTAATCAGGTCCGCTTGGTTCACGTTGAACTTTTCAGGTAGGGTCATTTTCACTTCCTGTCTCCTCGAATCCTCATTCTTCTGAGCTCGATCTTCATCGAACAACCCAGACATGTCCATGTTGACCTCCTCCCTTGGTGGAGTCGACACTGCCATATCATCTCCAATGTCTTCCTCGGCGGCTACGTCCGACTCTGTCACTACACAGGCCGGGTATACGATGACTTGACTGTCCTCTGCCTCATCTTCAAGGATGCTGGCTAGATCTATCTTGTCCGGCGTTCCACTTGTACTGCGGTCCTTCTGGTTCACCTCCGGCACAGCTTTTACTATCAGCTCTGGCAGCACCTTGGACCCACACAAGTCGTTCCCCAGGATCACTTGGACTCCTGGAACAGGTATGTTGGGGCACACTCCCAACATCACCTCCGCCGACAAATAATCCGACTTCAACTGGACAGCACACACGGGCATGTCACTCTTAGACAACAACCCATGAACCTTTATCCTCCTACTGCCAGCTAACAGTCGATCATTTCTTATTAGGCCTCTCAGAATCAAGCTCTGATTGGCTCCAGTATCCCTGAGGATACTAACCTCCACCTCGGGTTGACCTTCTATGCCGACCCAACCTTTACTAATGAACGGCCTATACCGCTCGTTCATCAAATCTACCTTCTGTGGTTTGTCTTGTTGTACATCAACGTACTTCTTCCGGGGATCACATGTGGTCAGGGTCACGACTCTCTTGCCCTGCTGACAATCTCGCATCATGTGACCTGATCTGTTGCACTTGTAGCATCTCATTTGGGAGAAATCTCTCCTATACGCCCCCGAGTGGCTCTGACTCTGCCCACTCGTATTGGAGTTCCTCGGGCCAGATGTACTACTCATACTCTGTGGAGCTTCATTGGACTCTTGTCTCCTCTGCACATTTTTATTTTCCTGCTTACCTCCAGCAGGCGGACTCGGCAACTTTCCTTCCTGGGGCTTAAAACTAGCTGGTCTGCTTGTCTGCCCCCCAAAACTTCTTCCTCCCCAGACTCCACTGGGTCTGCTATTGCTGCGTCTCGCCTCGCTTTTCACTCTGTTCTCCCTCAAGCTCTTATATGCTTCGGTAATCATATCCGCCCTATCTGCGGCATCTTTCACCTCCTTTATCCCTGCTTCTTGGATCTTGAACTTTGTTTCGGGATGCATCATCTCCAAGAACTTCTCCATGACCATCAGTTGCTTCAGGTCAGCGTAAGATCCAACTCCAGCAGCCTCAATCCACTTCTGGAATCGTCTTTCCAGATCTCTTGCTGTCTCAGCAAACGTACACGCTCCAACTTTGATCATCTCTCTGAAGCGCTTCCTATAAGCTTCTGGGGTTAACTGAAACGAGCGCAATATGCTGCTCTTTACCGTGGCATAATCCTGGCACTCTTCCAGTGACAATTGGGTGTATGCCTCCCTGGCTGCACCGGTCAATCTTAACTGGACCAGCTGGGCCCATTCCTCCTGTGGCCACTCCTTGATACTGGCTACCTTTTCAAAGTGCTCGAAGAAGCTCTCTGCCTCTTCAGGAACAAACAAGGGAATGTCCTTCTCCCTAACCCTAACATCTGGTGGGTGTGATACCTGGGTGGTGCTCTCTGGCAACCCATGTTCAATCCTTTGCTCAGCCAAGGTTCTATTCGCTTCAATCTGCATTTGTTTTGTTCTCTCTTTTTCTTTTTCGACCTGGGCTTTTTCTTTTTCGACCTGGGCTTTTTCTTTCTCCTGTTCCAACTCCAGTTCTCTTATTCTGGTTTTCTCTTTTTCTTTCTCCACCTCTAGTCTCGCTCTCTCTACTTCCAGCCTGGTTTTCTCTTTTTCCTTCTCGGCTTCATTTTTCATCTGGAGTTCTAATTTCATCTTTTCCAGCTGGAACTGTCTCTCCTTGTCCTCTCGTTGTTGCTGCATCTGGAGCTCTAACTGGAATCTCTCCAAGCTCCTATTTCGGCTACTCCTGCTACTGCGGCTACTCTTGCTGCTCCTACTTGATCCCTGGGATCTCACGTCATCCTGCCCATCATCCTCCTTTCCACTTTCAGCTCCTTTTTGGGCTCCTTGTTCTGCCGCTTCACTTCTGGCTCTCAACTGCCTCAGGATCTCATCCTTCATCCCAGCTACTTTAGATGCTTTCAACCTAATGCCACATTTTTCTGCTATTTGCTTTAATTGATCCCTCGTGCAACCTTCCAAGTCCTCAGGCTTGCCTGACTCCACAAATGCTTGCACCTTATCCATCTTTGTCCTGTGAGTCTTCCTAAGAGAGAGAGTATACACCTGCGGTCACGCAGTTTATTTCAGCAAGGGTGTACAAATCCACTCTTGGACAGGGTGTGGGTGTGTCAGTTCACTCTCCCGGACACAGGCCCCCAATTTTATTATAGACTGTGGGTTGGTTGGTGTTGTCGTCGTTGATCCTTCTCTACGGACAACCCAACCCACAACTCGGTAGAGTGCTTATACTTCACTAGGAGATCACCCTTGGCGCTTCTGGCTCTTGGAGAGGGGCTCAACGTCACACATTTAGGGGATGCGGCTCCCACACCTAGCCTCGTTGTCACGTGCACACACCCACTCGAGCCGCTGTGACTCCCCACTCTCTCCTTAGGTAATATGATCTCCTCGATCCCCTTTTTGGCTTATTAGTACTACCTTCTACCCTGTCCACAGCAGTGGTTCTTGGTTCTTTCTCTCTCTCTCTCTCCTTCTTTACTACTTCCTGGGAAGCCTCACTAGGACAAGGGCAAACACCGGCAAATTGGAATACATTTACTGGACAAAGCACATACACGATACATACACACATATAATAATAATGAATCCTATACTCTATACTATTACAATCAGGTTGCACTCCAACATCATCAGAACTCTATCATCAGCTTATCAAGTGGCATCCTATCTCCTGGTTCACCACCTGATATTATCAACCTCCTCAAGCTGATCAATTCTACATACACTGTTGCACCATCAGCAAGATAACATATATATATATATAGAAAATCAGCATTTGAATGCAATAACATATATCAGTATAAATGTTCATTGATACTTCAGTATAAAACACTCCTTGACATAAGAATGCAAACAACCACTCACCTCTCACTGCGTCTTGCACACTAATGACAACCAAACACTATCAACTCCCTACAAGTGATCCACCAGAACTTCCCCTTCCACCTCTGGAAGTTCACTACCCTGATCTCTTCAGGTTCTTCCGGGCTTCACTACCAGGATCCTCTGCAGCTCCTCCAGGCTGCTATCATGAAGTTTCCTTGAGCAACTACGGTGCTTCACCCTTCTGCTAGGTTCCTCCACACAGCTCTCTTGGCTGCTACACCATGAAGTTTCCTCGAGCAACTATGGTGCTTCTCCACCTCCACAGAAGCATGTGACACACCTCTTCACTGCTTCTCCTCACAGCTCGAGGTCCTCTGCTTCACTACCTTGGAGTCTCATCAATTACCTCATCTAGGCTGGCTTCGAAGTTCTCAGCAACTTCTTCCCCAGAGACAAACCTGCAACCCATCGACACTCCAATAAAATGTTTCCCCTTCAACACATAAACAAAAATTCACACAATATGTTTGTCTCCAACCTCTATCTGTCCTCTACATACAGTGAGAGTGGACTCCCCCGTTTTGGGCGGGTCTATACTCCACCTCGCCTGGCGGCGGTCCTCACTCGCTGGGAGGGTCTTCCTCCGTCAGGAGCCGGGCTCCCTCAGTCGCCAGTCAGAGCTCAGAGGGGACGGACGTCGCTCCGTGTTCCTCCCTCTTCACTCTCCTATTTCAGGCTTTCTGCCTTATTAAAACATGTCTAACTTATAAATAAACATCGCTACTGTCGCTGGGCACACGACCAACTACAAGCAATCACTATGAACTGGCGTATATCGTGCTTACCACAGATTATAAGGTCGAGGGCGCTTTCCCTCTGACGGCGTCTGGTCAGGGCGCTCCACACAGCCCACGAAAATGCCTCTGAGCAGCTTATTAAACTCTCCTCGCCGTCCAAGACTTGAGACCACAACGTTCTCAGCTCAATTCCACAGCTGGCACGTCTGCACACTTCTCTTCTCTTAGAGATATATCACTAGGGGTTCCCTTCTGACGGGAGCTCAAACGGAGCGCGGCTCTCCCCTGCGATGTCTGGCACTCAAGTGAGGTCAAAGCCCCTCCAGAAGCGAGCCTCACGCCTCCAGCAAAATGTCCACATCTCCTCGCCAGTCATTTATCTGTTTTCTTCTTCATTGCCCATAATCTCAAACTGTTATACATATCCAAGCAACTATTTTACATATGCGTTATCACCTCAATATTTGCTAGACCTTCTAATCAGGTCAGGCTTGATGAATAACTCTCAAGGAGGGAGACTCGTTTCTCCTGCAGGCTGAGATCATAACACCAACCCACAACAGGGTAGGATATTACCATTGACTAGTTGAACTATTTATTGTTCATCCTAGTCCCATTATTATCATAGTCTAGTTGTTCTATATTGAACAACCCAGCACCATTAATGAATGGTCCAAACCCTATTTTGGGTGTAATTTTTATCAACTCGAGTTGAGTTGTATATATAATAATTTACTTATGATCATTACACCTTTGAGTGATTAATTAGTGTCTATACCACCCTAGGGTGATATAGAAGAGCTAACGTAAAGGTACTTCCAGTGACACTGGTTTATCACTCAAATCATTAGTGTGTATGATTGTATATATATAATGTGTATTAATTTTAAGTGGTAACCTCTAGTAGAAGTAGGATTACAGCCTAGTGAGTGCAAAAATTTTACCCTAGGCTACCATTAGAGCTTGTTCAGTATTATGAGCAGCCCAAGTACAAGCCCCACATGGCTTCACCAACTAGCCAGTATGGATAATGCAGGGAGAATGAAAAGAACCCTTGCAGGTCTTAAAGGCCACTTAAGAAGACAGATCAAGAAATGTGAAGATTTGTCATAACAATCTCAAGTTGATTATGCTGACCTGGAAAGCTATTATCAAGCAGCTGCAGTTAAATTTGAGCAAATCAAATGCCAAATAGCAACAAATGTGGCTGAACTTGCCAACACCAATTTATCAGAAACAGAAATAGACGACATTATGGTTGATCTTGCGAATTATGAAGATCACACTCAGGCCACGTTACAGCCTTATGTCAAATTAATTGCCCAGAACAAGGCAACAACAACAACAACAGTTGCATCTAATACGAGTCAAGCAGAAGCTCGACTCCCTCCAATTAATTTACCCACTTTCTCAGGAAAAGATGAGGAAGATTGGGACGAATTTTGGAACCAATTCGTTGACCTTGTGGACTCAAAACAATCTTTACCAAAGAGTAGTAAATTCTCTTATTTGCAAGGCCAATTATCAGGTGAGGCTAAAACAGTAGTATCCCATCTGAGATTAACTAATGACGGCTATGATCTAGCAGTAAAACTCCTCAAGGATAATTATGCTGATCCAGAAGTAAGAACATCACATTTAGTTCATGAGCTGTTGCATTTACCCCCCACCGGAGGCTTCAGCTGATTCACTCCAAGTCTTCAAGCTGGAGGTAGAATCATTGATCAATGCCCTCAGCCTGACAGCAGATACAAACGGGGCTGAGTGGGTCTTGAAAATAATTGTCCAGGAGAAAATACCTAGGGACATATTGAGACAAATGAGTGCTCATTACAATAAAAGCATCTTATCCATGAATGAAATATCACAGGGTTTAAAGTCAGTAGTTCATCAATTACGAACACATGACAAATTAAAACCACCAAGTAAACCCTCAGAAACCAATAATAGTAAACCACAGAGTACCAAAGGTACTCCAAATCAATCTAGACAATATAATTCAACACCAAAGTGGAACAGTAGCAGTGTGGGCGTATATGCAGTGGGACCCTCCAAGCCTATAGTTACTGTGTCACCCAAGAACGTGACACCAAAGGGTACTGGAAGCTATGGAACATGTTTGTTCTGCGATGAGAAACATTCAATGTACCACTGCTCTAATTTTCCTGAAAGTGACGCCCGTGTTGAGCGACTCAAAGATTTGCAACATTGCACGAGGTGCCTCAGGAAACATAACATCAAGGACTGTGAGACCCAATTACACACCTGTAATAGGTGTAACAATGGTCAGCACCATGCAGCATTGTGCAGAGACACCAAAACAACGTCTCCAAACCCCAAGGTGGAAGATAGCATTCCCACCACAGTACAGTACTGCAAGGTGCAACAAACAAAGAGTGTCCAATCGGCAAAGTCTAAAGGTAATACGACTTTGCCTACTGCCCAAATTACCATCCTGAATAAGAGGGCCAAGGTTCATACCCGTGGGTTGTTTGACCAAGGGTCCCAGAGAACATATGTCACTAAAAAGTTGGCAGATGAACTACAATTAAGGCCTGTAGCCCAGATGTCATTCAATATCTCAGGGTTTGTAACAGATGCAGGACCTCAAGTCTACCAGGTGGTACAACCATCAGTACGTTTAGGCAGGTACGTCTGTCGAATACAAGCCATTGTGGTGGACAAAATACCAGTAGACCTACAAGTTCAAGGTCTGAGAGCAACAGCCAAATTCCTGAGAAATAGAGGAATAAATTTGGCAGATAATATTAAGTCTGATCACCTCACCGACTTCGGTCTCCTTGTAGGGACAGACTATTGTCATCGATTCATCGGTAGCCCTACTAAATATCAGGGCATAACCATGTTAAAATCTGCAGGAGGTAAATTACTCTCAGGCCCAGTATCAAGCCTGGGGAGACCTATGACTGCAGATAAACAATACTAGTAGAAATCTAAATTTGTCAGCTGATTATATTTCTCCAGTAGCATTATACTATGGAGATTACAGCTGACTATACCAACAGAGGTTGATATTAGTATCATCATTTAAAGCTGAAGATGAGTTCATGAGGCCTCAGTGGCAAATCAGTAAACAGTAGCCTAAAACAGCTACAAGTCACTGCGCCCAATGTCACTGAACCCACTGCAGTCTCAGAACCATACTTTACTTTAATGATGAGCTATTCAATCTTCTGAATCAATTAACTAAATTAAACCCCAATAAATCTGTTGACTGATTTGATACATTTATTATTTAATCAATATGTATTCCATGGGCCTCAGTGTTTATATATCAGTGACCAGTTACCTGAACAAACTTCAAGTTATATCTAATGTCACTGATCTCACTGCAGTCCCTGAATCATACTTGACTGTAGTACTTGATAACATTCAGTCTCCTGGGTTAAATAATATGTAATTAGGCTTGAATATTAGCCTTTCAAAAGTTAACAGGGAAATGAAATCGCATTAGACTTCTAACCCATGAAACTCTAGTACGGGACATCCGTCCTGTACGAACAGACGCACAAATGTGTGATTACTAACTACTAACATCAAATTAATCTAATAATTTGAAGGAGGAGTATCGGTGTTCGTCTGTTCTAAATAGGACTTCGACCCGTGAGCAGCCCCCTGGGGAATTATGTCGGAAAATCCGACACCATTTAATAATAATATCATACAGACAGATAATAATTGCTGTGTTGTATAAACAAGTTTCCCATGGAAAATGTAACTTGTAGTGGAACATTCTGTCTATAGAATATGGGATATCATTACCACATACTATTATAAATTTGCCACCTATTATGGTGGGAATTATTCTTAAATACATTAGTCTTTGGACTTTACCATCATAAAAACATCTCATATAAATTAACTTAATTATCAGTATTAAAGTAGAGTAAATGTGACCCTTCTATTACTTATTGACATCTGGACAATGTAAGCCAGGCGTCAGGGAGAAGGGAGTGGTCAGCCATTGTTATTGTTTAAGACCACAGAGGCTCACGGGAGCAAATTCAGCTCCTGTTAATTCTCTTGGACGAAGTGTTATGGAAGATCAGAGTAGTGATCTGCCATCACCAAAACGCTGTCATCAATTTCAAGGGAAGTGTCTTTCCGAAACCCGTTTATCTTTCATTTATGGCCATTAATGTCAGAAGATATAGGTGAGCCAGTTAGAGCACGAGATTGCCTCATACTAAAGGTAATTAAGCCCAGGTCTATATGGTTCCATGTACAGTGTTTTCTCTGATATAGCTGCCATATATTAGGATTCTGGCTTTACAGCTAGCGCCCTTTTGACAGGTCAAGACGAGGAAGCATGCTTAACAAAGCTTAAGGTGCATTCACTGGAAAGGCGAAGAGTTAGGGGTGACATGATAGAGGTTTACAAGTGGATGAATGGACATAACCGGGGGGATATTAATAGGGTATTAAAAGTATCAACACAGGACAGAACACGAAACAATGGGTATAAATTGGATAAGTTTAGATTTAGGAAAGACTTGGGTAAATACTGGTTCAGTAACAGGGTTGTTGATTTGTGGAACCAATTGCCGCGTAACATTGTGGAGGTGGGGTCCCTCGATTGTTTCAAGCACGGGTTGGACAAGTATATGAGTGGGATTGGGTGGTTATAGAATAGGAGCTGCCTCGTATGGGCCAATAGGCCTTCTGCAGTTACCTTTGTTCTTATGAGATTGCGAAGTCGGATTGCGAAAGGGATCTGGGAGTTATGATTAGTAAGAATTTAAAACAAAAGGATCAATGCATAAATGTTCGTAATAAGGCAAATCGGACACTTGGATTTATTAATCGCAGCGTTAGTAACAAGACACCTGGTGTGGTTCTCAAGCTATATCTTGCTCTAGTTAGGCCCCATTTAGATTATGCAGTTCAGTTTTGGTCGCCATATTATAGAATGGATATAAATTCACTTGAACGTGTCCAGCGTAGGATGATTAAGTTAATTCCCCAAATTAGAAATCTTTCATATGAAGAAAGATTAACAAAGCTTAAGTTGCATTCACTGGAAAGGCGAAGAGTTAGGGGTGACATGATAGAGGTTTACAAGTGGATGAATGGACATAACCGGGGGGATATTAATAGGGTATTAAAAGTATCAACACAGGACAGAACACGAAACAATGGGTATAAATTGGATAAGTTTAGATTTAGGAAAGACTTGGGTAAATACTGGTTCAGTAACAGGGTTGTTGATTTGTGGAACCAATTGCCGCGTAACATTGTGGAGGTGGGGTCCCTCGATTGTTTCAAGCACGGGTTGGACAAGTATATGAGTGGGATTGAGTGGTTATAGAATAGGAGCTGCCTCGTATGGGCCAACAGGCCTTCTGCAGTTGCCTTTGTTCTTATGTTCTTATGTAACATTGTGGAGGTGGGGTCCCTCGATTGTTTCAAGCACGGGTTGGACAAGTATATGAGTGGGATTGGGTGGTTATAGAATAGGAGCTGCTTCGTATGGGCCAATAGGCCTTCTGCAGTTACCTTTGTTCTTATGTTCTTATGTCCATACATAGTCGCCGTCCATGAAGTGTTCCTATAGAAGGCCTATTGGCCTATACGAGGCCGCTCCTATTTATAACCACCCAATCCCACTCATATATGACAATGTCCAACCCTCCATGTATATGGAGGATTGGACATTGTCTAAATGTTGGAGGGTTAGACATGTATATGTTGAACATGTATATATCCAATGTTGGACATATACATGTCCAACTATATTCATTGACATATACATGTCCAACCCTCGCTTGAAACAATCGAGGGATCCCACCTCCACCACGTTACGCGGCAATTTGTTCCACAAATCAACAACCCTGTTACCGAACCAGTACTTACCCAAGTCTTTCCTAAATCTAAACTTATCCAATTTATACCCTTGTTTCGTGTTCTGTCTTGTGTTGATATTTTTAATACCCTATTAATATCCCCCATGTTATGTCCATTCATCCACTTGTAAACCATATGTATATATCATGTCACCCCTAACTCTTCGCCTTTCCAGCGAATGCAACTTAAGCTTTGTTAGCTTAAGTTGGTAACAAAGTTCATGTCTCGCTCCAAGACCGGCCCACACCCAATACCCAAGACTTTGCAATCTATTTGAGCTGCCTCGTATGGACCAATAGGCCTTCTGCAGTTACCTTTGTTCTTATGTTCTAAAGCTTAAGTTGCATTCACTGGAATGGCGAAGAGTTAGGGGTGACATGATAGAGGTTTACAAGTGGATGAATGGACATAACAAAGGGGATATTAGTAGGGTATTAAAAGTATCAAAACAAGACAGAACACGAAACAATGGGTATAAATTGAATAAGTTTAGATTTAGGAAAGACTTGGGTAAATACTGGTTCAGCAACAGGGTTGTTGATTTGTGGAACCAATTGCTGCGTAACGTGGGGAAGGTGGGGTCCCTCGAATGTTTCAAACGCGGGTTGGACAAGTATATGAGTGGGATTTGTTGGTTATAGATAGGAGCTGCCTCGTATGGGCCAAAAGGCCTTCTGCAGTTACCTTTGTTCTTATGTACATTCATCCACGTTTCGGTAAGTGCAATAATATTTATTTTTTCTGTGTAGACATGAGCATTTAATTCGTTAAGTTTATTTATTAGACTTCTACTGTTAGTGTAATATACCCTAAGTGAATTGTTATTTTGAGGCCCTTCTCTTTCCCTGATCATTTTGCCAATTCCTTTCTCCCACAAACACATACTTTTATTACCTCATTCCTCCAAATTAATTCCCATACCACTATCAACTAACAGTTTAAACCCAAACAAACACCTCTAACCACTGGTCCCAACGAGTTCGCAACAGCAACAACCCCAGCCCTCGTTAGATGCACCCCATCCCGAGCATACATTTCATTTCTTCCATAGAAGTGTTCCCAGTTGTTGGATCTCACGTCACCTCCTCATAGCGAGCTATATAATAACTTTCCCGCAAGAGAGTTGATCAGTTATTCATTTGAATTTGGTTGTGCGTTGAAATATCTCTTATTTTCATAAGAGAAACTTGCCAAATGGAGGACAACAGTGTTACACTTTCCGAGACAATGGATGATACTCCTTTTCATTTTATAATTCATTTTCAAGGTCTTCCACAATCGATCTATGAAGACGTAAGGAAGCTGAGTGAAGGATTTTCTGCGAAGCAATTTTTGAAATTCATTTTCAAGTCAAGAGACAGTCTTAAAGTCGAACAGTGTCATGATGACACTGTTATTCACACTGTTACTCACAGTGTTATCATGATGACAGTGTAAGTCAATTGTACCCTAGCTATTTTCAGCTTGGAGTATTTTGTGCATTAACTCTTTCCTCGCGTACGCCGTCGGTCAGGATAACAGAGCAATGGGAAAATGTCCTTTGGGAAATTGTAGACCTAGCACTGTATTGGAGGGATGAAATAAAAAAGGACCTAATGTCATGGGTAATGTACCAGGCTACATTAAAAGTATTTGAGTATACTACTAATACCTTGAAATCCTGGATACTTAAAATATTCTCAGACCCGGAATTGTGCCCTAACCCGTACCTACGCCTACAAATGCTTCATTTAATCGGCATTTGGTCATTGTCTGTTTTGAAGGATGAGACTTCGGGAATGCAAGCAGCTGCCGGGCTGGTGGCCAATAGAAATTATATGAATATCGTTTATCTTATGTCTGATTTAAAATATATAAATTTATTTACATATCTCGGATATTTTTTAAGGAGCCTTGATTTCAATGGATACCTCGCTACTATTGCTGCTGCAGCCGTAGAGCAGTTAAGGAGAATTAATGTTGGACCAGAGTTATCATTACTCTTCAACATAGTGCAGGTCTTTAGTCAAATGGCATTGCATTCCGTAGTTATAAAGAAACAGAAACGTTTAATTTTATTAGAGAACGCGTGGTATTTGTATAGTTTTGTTTTGAATGATTTACAGACCACCAGGGAAGCTTATGGAGCTCATGGCCTGGCTAAGGTCGCTGCAGATACTTTACTAACGATTACGTCTTGTATTCTTAAAATTGGCTCGACGTTACCAGATAAGAATGAAAGCAGATTCACGAGACTTATGATCAACTTAAATTTATTTTACAAAACAATATCAGGAAACGAAGCCATGCGGAGATCAATTTATCAGGTTCTGCGACTTGACCACCCCGAGTATCTGTCTTTCCTTGTCAAGAAGGCAGAAGATTCCGGCATTGTCTTTCATCATTTCCTAGATGATGAAAAACTTAGATGTCAGAAATCATCAGATGTGGTCCCGGAAGAGTTTAGAGACAGCGTGACGCAGACGTTAATGGAAGCACCGGTACTGCTGCACTCGTCCAAGATGGTGATAGACGAGTCGACGTTGCTTCGCCTGCTGCTGGAGTCCCAGCCGGACCCCTTCACAAGGCTCCCATTGGATGATGGCTCCTATAGTCGCCTTCCCGAACTCCAGGCAGACATTCTTGTATGGAAGAAAAGTTATGGAATAATTTAATTGATGAAGAAATTGTTCAATTGTTGTTCAAGAAAATTGAACAATTTGATTGAAAATTGAACGAAATTGTTCAAGACGCCGATACCTGCTTTTGCAGCTTGATTCGGCCATGGTAATGAAGTTTACTGAATTTACGCCTTTGCAAGAAATTTGTCGTTTATTTTTCAACACATTCAAGTTTTGTCACTTATATTTGCATATGCTGTTTAATTTTCTCTTAATAAAATAAATGAAAGCGACAGTTTATTTGCAGCCTATTTTCACCTATTTAACACAAAATTTATGTCGAATAGTAATGAAAATATCTTCCAGAATTATTAAGAAAATTTGGATTCTGAGAACGATATACTGGGAATTATCCCTGCTTGAATCAATAATTACTAATTCTTATCATTGTGTTGCTTAAAAGTTATTAAACTAGATATACCTGTAGTATCTTACTATCTACATAGTAAAATATGTAGTCCATCATTGCAATATGGAAGTTGTAGTTAAGGACCTGGTGACTCTAGTGGGAGCCCTGAGGACAGAGTTGGACTTTCTGCGGGAGGAGGTGCGTCAGCTGAAAGAACAACGAGAAGTAACGAAGGAGGAGACCAGCAGTAAAGGGACCTCGTCTTGGAGAGTTGTGAAAGACAGGGGCCTTAAGAAGACTTTGATAAAGCCGCCTTCAAACGCCATAGCAACTTCTAATTCATTTGACGTTTTGGAGGACGAGTGCTTTGGAGAGACTGTGGATCGCGCAAAAGGGAAAGCAACGAAGAGAAAGGAAGCGCAGGCCCCTCAGAAAGTAAAGGAAGTACCTAAGCAAACATTAGTTGTGGGAGATTCCCAGATAAGGTATTTGGATAGAACGTTTTGTGCTAGAGATAGGGGGAACAGGTTAAGGGTTTGCTATCCCGGAGCTGGCATTGGTGATATTATAAACAACATGAATGATATTATGGCTGGTAATGGGAACAATCCCATTATTTGCATTAGCGTGGGAGGAAATGATGTTGGTCGAGTTAGGAGTAAGGAACTGATTCAGAGGTATAAAACAGCCATAGAGTTAGTTAGGAGCAAGGGAGGAATCCCGATCATATGTGGCATTCTTCCAAGAAAGGGAGTGGGAAATGAATGGATATCGAGGGCACTTGGTGTCAATTGCCGGCTGGAAAGATATTGCAAATCAAATGCAATATCTTTCATAGACAACTGGGAACACTTCTATGGAAGAAATGAAATGTATGCTCGTGATGGGGTGCATCTATCGAGAGCTGGGGTTGTTGCTGTTGCGAACTCGTTAGAAGAAGTGGTTAGAGGTGTTTGTTTGGGTTTAAACTGTTAGTAGATAGAGGTATGGGAATTGATTTGGAGGAAGGAGGTAATAAAAGTATGTGTTTGTGGGAGAAAGGAATTGGCAAAACGATCAGGGAAAGAGAAGGTCCGCAAAATAACAATTCACTTAGGGTATATTACACTAACAGTAGAAGTCTAAGAAATAAAATTAACGAATTAAATGCTCTTGTCTGCACAGAAAAAATAGATATTATTGCACTTACCGAAACGTGGATGAATGTAGAAAATAGAGAACTATTAGCTGAATATCAAATATATGGATTTAAACTATTTCACACAGATAGATATATTAGACGAGGAGGTGGAGTAGCCATATATGTTAGGGACAATTTGAAATGTAGTCTCAAAGAGGGAATCAAAACAGAGCCACACACAGAAACTATTTGGATTGAATTAAACGAAAAAGCTAATAATATTATAATAGGAGTAATATATAGGCCACCAAATTTAGACAGAATGGAAGCAAAGCATCTATGGGATGAAATATCTAGAGCATCTAGATCTAACAGTATTTATGTCATGGGTGACTTTAATTTTAGCGGAATAAACTGGTTGAACAAAACAGGGAATAGTGAAGCAGAAGATTTTCTAGAATTAATTGACGATTGCTTTCTTACGCAACACATTAAGGAACCAACACGGGAAAATAATATTTTAGATTTAGTGTTAACTAACAGGGAAACGCAAATTAATGACATCGAAATAGGGAGTGAGCTAGGGAGCAGTGATCACAAAGAAATCAGATTTAGCATAGAATGGAATAGACCAGTAGGAGAAAATTCTGTTAAAGTGCCAGATTTTCGAAAAGCTGATTTTAATAGCCTAAGAAATTTTTTGGGTCAAATTGATTGGAAAGTCTTGGGTATGGGGTGTGGGCCGGTCTTGGAGCGAGACATGTGGGAACCGACCTGTGAGATTTATATTTATTTAATTTATATGAATTTATATTTACGTTAATTTATATACTTCGATAGCAATTTGTATAATGATAAGTGGACTGTATTTCTGCAATAATCTCTTAATCTCACAAATCGATCCTCTACACATTAGGGGGGGTTATTAAATTAATATATATGCAGCCAATCAAACTACAGTAACTACATACATTGAAGAGGTTCCTTATCTTATAGTACAGCAGGTTAGTCCACCAGGTATAACTAGGGTGTAGACACCAAATTATCCTCTTTGAGGTAGCTTCCATATCACCCAGTAACTGGTGCACAAATCTTGCTTCCTCGTCTTGACCTGTCAAAAGTGCGCTAGCTGTGAAGCCAGAATCCTATATATGACAAGTATTTCAGAGAAAACTGTACATGGAACATGAAGACCTGGCTTAATTACCTTTAGTTTGAGGCTTCCACGTGATCTAACCGGATCACCCTATATCCTGACATTAATGGCCATAAATGAATGATAAACGGGTTTCGGAAAGAACACTTAACTTGAATTGTAGACATCGTGTTGGAGATGGTACCTTTGGTTTCCATAACACTACATCCAAGTAAAATTAACAGGAGCCGAATTTGCTCCCGTGTGAGCCTCTGGTCTCAATATAAACAATGGCTGTTTAACACTCCATACTATTGACGTTACTGGCCGACATTGTCCAGAATGATAGGAGCCGAATTTGCTCCACACGTCTCGGAGGTGACACAACAATGGCTGTTTAACACTCCATTCTATTGACGTTACTGGCCGACATTGTCCAGATATGATAGGAGCTAAATTTGCTCCACACGTCTCGGAGGTGACACAACAATGGCTGCCCTCCTTCCCCACTGACCCTGGCCTACTTGTCCAGATGTCAATAAGTGATAGAAGGGTCACATTTACTCTACTTTAATATTGATAATTAAGTTAATTTATATGAGATGTTTTATGATGGTAAAGTCCAAAGACTAATGTATTTAAGAATAATTCCCAGCAGAATAGCTGGTGAATTATAATAGTATGTGGTGATGATATCCCGTTTTCTATAGACGGTAATTCCACTACAAGTTACGTTTTCTATGGGTAACTTGTTTATACAACACAGCTATTATCTGTATGATTATTAAATGGTGTCGGATTTTCCGACAAGACATGAACCCAGCGATAGGTGACTTAAATGGGGATTTCGATGTGGATTCAATATATAACTTATTTAAGAATATTCTAAACAAAGCACAGGAACGTAGTATACCATACAAATTGAATAGATCGAAAACTAATGACCCAAAGTGGATAACAAAGAATTTGAAGAACCTTATAGGTAAAAAGAGAGCTTGGTACAAAAGGATTAAAAATGGGGAGGTCACTTTAGAACAGGAATTCGTACAACTGGTTAGAAATGTTAAAAAAGAGATAAGGAAAGCAAAAAGAAACTATGAAGTTCGCATAGCAGGGCAAGCAAAGACAAATCCTAAAGGGTTTTTTCAGTTATATCGTACTAAGACTAGGGAAAGGATAGGTCCATTAAAAACTGAGACAGGTCAAATAACAGATAGTGATGAAGAGATGAGTAGTATTTTTAATAAATATTTTGTATCTGTATTTACTAAAGAGGAACTTAACAATATGCCTTCAGCCGAACAAGTCTATGTGGGTGGGGACGAGGACAGGTTGACGAGTTTAGCAGTTACCAGGGAGGATGTTCTTAAACAAATAGTAAAACTCAAACCAAACAAATCCCCAGGGCCGGATGAAGTGTTTGCCAGGGTGCTTAAAGAATGCAAAGAGGAGCTTTGTGACCCACTGTCAACCATATTTAATAAATCAATAGAGTCAGGCAGAGTGCCAGAGTTTTGGAAAGTTGCTAATGTGATACCAGTTTTTAAGAAAGGAGATAGATAAGAACATAAGAACAAAGGTAACTGCAGAAGGCCTATTGGCCCATACGAGGCAGCTCCTATTCTATAACCACCCAATCCCACTCATATACTTGTCCAACCCGTGCTTGAAACAATCGAGGGACCCCACCTCCACAATGTTACGCGGCAATTGGTTCCACAAATCAACAACCCTGTTACTGAACCAGTATTTACCCAAGTCTTTCCTAAATCTAAACTTATCCAATTTATATCCATTGTTTCGTGTTCTGTCCTGTGTTGATACTTTTAATACCCTATTAATATCCCCCCGGTTATGTCCATTCATCCACTTGTAAACCTCTATCATGTCACCCCTAACTCTTCGCCTTTCCAGTGAATGCAACTTAAGCTTTGTTAATCTTTCTTCATATGAAAGATTTCTAATTTGGGGAATTAACTTAGTCATCCTACGCTGGACACGTTCAAGTGAATTTATATCCATTCTATAATATGGCGACCAAAACTGAACTGCATAATCTAAAGGGGGCCTAACTAGAGCAAGATATAGCTTGAGAACCACACCAGGTGTCTTGTTACTAACGCTGCGATTAATAAATCCAAGTGTCCGATTTGCCTTATTACGAACATTTATGCATTGATCCTTTTGTTTTAAATTCTTACTAATCATAACTCCCAGATCCCTTTCGCAATCCGACTTCGCAATCACAACACCATCTAGCTCGTATCTTGTAACTCTATCATCATTACCTAACCTCAGAACTTTACATTTATCAGCATTAAACTGCATCTGCCAATCCTTTGACCATTTCAAAACCCTATCTAGATCAACTTGAAGTGATAGTGAGTCCTCCTCCGAATTAATTTCCCTACCGATTTTCGTATCATCGGCAAATTTGCAAATGTTGCTACTCAAACCTGAATCTAAATCATTTATATATATTATAAACAACAGAGGTCCCAGGACAGAGCCTTGAGGCACTCCACTTACAACATTTTCCCACTCTGACTTGATTCCATTTATACTAACTCTCTGTTTCCTTTGGTATAGCCATGCCCTAATCCAGCTTAATATAGCACCCCCAATACCATGAGACTCTATTTTTTTAATCAGTCTTTCATGTGGCACTGTATCAAAAGCTTTGCTAAAGTCAAGGTATACAACATCGCAATCCTTACCACTATCAACTGCCTCAACAATGCTAGAATAAAAAGATAACAAATTTGTTAAACATGAACGGCCATTTATAAAACCATGTTGCGACTCAATTATTAATTTATGTTTTTCAAGATGAAGACGAATTTTATTTGCTATTATAGATTCGAGTAACTTTCCCACAATAGACGTTAGGCTAATTGGTCGATAGTTAGACGCAAGTGATCTATCTCCTTTCTTAAAAACTGGTATCACATTAGCAACTTTCCAAAACTCTGGCACTCTGCCTGACTCTATTGATTTATTAAATATGGTTGACAGTGGGTCACAAAGCTCCTCTTTGCATTCTTTAAGCACCCTAGCAAACACTTCATCCGGCCCTGGGGATTTGTTTGGTTTGAGTTTTACTATTTGTTTAAGAACATCCTCCCTGGTAACTGCTAAACTCGTCAACCTGTCCTCGTCCCCACCCACATAGACTTGTTCGGCTGAAGGCATATTGTTAAGTTCCTCTTTAGTAAATACAGATACAAAATATTTATTAAAAATACTACTCATCTCTTCATCACTATCTGTTATTTGACCTGTCTCAGTTTTTAATGGACCTATCCTTTCCCTAGTCTTAGTACGATATAACTGAAAAAACCCTTTAGGATTTGTCTTTGCTTGCCCTGCTATGCGAACTTCATAGTTTCTTTTTGCTTTCCTTATCTCTTTTTTAACATTTCTAACCAGTTGTACGAATTCCTGTTCTAAAGTGACCTCCCCATTTTTAATCCTTTTGTACCAAGCTCTCTTTTTACCTATAAGGTTCTTCAAATTCTTTGTTATCCACTTTGGGTCATTAGTATACGATCTATTCAATTTGTATGGTATACTACGTTCCTGTGCTTTGTTTAGAATATTCTTAAATAAGTTATATATTGAATCCACATCGAAATCCCCATTTAAGTCACCTATCGCTGGGTTCATGTCTCGCTCCAAGACCGGCCCACACCCCATACCCAAGCCTTTCCAATCAATTTGACCCAAAAAATTTCTTAGGCTATTAAAATCAGCTTTTCGAAAATCTGGCACTTTAACAGAATTTTCTCCTACTGGTCTATTCCATTCTATGCTAAATCTGATTTCTTTGTGATCACTGCTCCCTAGCTCACTCCCTATTTCGATGTCATTAATTTGCGTTTCCCTGTTAGTTAACACTAAATCTAAAATATTATTTTCCCTTGTTGGTTCCTTAATGTGTTGCGTAAGAAAGCAATCGTCAATTAATTCTAGAAAATCTTCTGCTTCACTATTCCCTGTTTTGTTCAACCAGTTTATTCCGCTAAAATTAAAGTCACCCATGACATAAATACTGTTAGATCTAGATGCTCTAGATATTTCATCCCATAGATGCTTTGCTTCCATTCTGTCTAAATTTGGTGGCCTATATATTACTCCTATTATAATATTATTAGCTTTTTCGTTTAATTCAATCCAAATAGTTTCTGTGTGTGGCTCTGTTTTGATTCCCTCTTTGAGACTACATTTCAAATTGTCCCTAACATATATGGCTACTCCACCTCCTCGTCTAATATATCTATCTGTGTGAAATAGTTTAAATCCATATATTTGATATTCAGCTAATAGTTCTCTATTTTCTACATTCATCCACGTTTCGGTAAGTGCAATAATATCTATTTTTTCTGTGCAGACAAGAGCATTTAATTCGTTAATTTTATTTCTTAGACTTCTACTGTTAGTGTAATATACCCTAAGTGAATTGTTATTTTGCGGACCTTCTCTTTCCCTGATCGTTTTGCCAATTCCTTTCTCCCACAAACACATACTTTTATTACCTCCTTCCTCCAAATCAATTCCCATACCTCTATCTACTAACAGTTTAAACCCAAACAAACACCTCTAACCACTTCTTCTAGCGAGTTCGCAACAGCAACAACCCCAGCTCTCGATAGATGCACCCCATCACGAGCATACATTTCATTTCTTCCATAGAAGTGTTCCCAGTTGTCTATGAAAGATATTGCATTTGATTTGCAATATCTTTCCAGCCGGCAATTGACACCAAGTGCCCTCGATATCCATTCATTTCCCACTCCCTTTCTTGGAAGAATGCCACATATGATCGGGATTCCTCCCTTGCTCCTAACTAACTCTATGGCTGTTTTATACCTCTGAATCAGTTCCTCACTCCTGACTCGACCAACATCATTTCCTCCCACGCTAATGCAAATAATGGGATTGTTCCCATTACCAGCCATAATATCATTCATGTTGTTTATAATATCACCAATGCCAGCTCCGGGATAGCAAACCCTTAACCTGTTCCCCCTATCTCTAGCACAAAACGTTCTATCCAAATACCTTATCTGGGAATCTCCCACAACTAATGTTTGCTTAGGTACTTCCTTTACTTTCTGAGGGGCCTGCGCTTCCTTTCTCTTCGTTGCTTTCCCTTTTGCGCGATCCACAGTCTCTCCACAGCACTCGTCCTCCAAAACGTCAAATGAATTTGAAGTTGCTATGGCGTTTGAAGGCGGCTTTATCAAAGTCTTCTTAAGGCCCCTGTCTTTCGCAACTCTCCAAGACGAGGTCCCTTTACTGCTGGTCTCCTCCTTCGTTACTTCTCGTTGTTTTTTAAGCTGACGCACCTCCTCCCGCAGAGAGTCCAACTCTGTCCTCAGGGCTCGCACTAGAGTCACCAGGTCCTTAACTACAACTTCCATATTGCTATGATAATATTACAACACTCAGGAGCTCCGGTTAACACAACCTCTCACTGTGACTTCACCTGACCGAATAATCAAGATCACTTGCGTCTAACTATCGACCAATTAGCCTAACGTCTATTGTGGGAAAGTTACTCGAATCTATAATAGCAAATAAAATTCGTCTTCATCTTGAAAAACATAAATTAATAATTGAGTCGCAACATGGTTTTATAAATGGCCGTTCATGTTTAACAAATTTGTTATCTTTTTATTCTAGCATTGTTGAGGCAGTTGATAGTGGTAAGGATTGCGATGTTGTATACCTTGACTTTAGCAAAGCTTTTGATACAGTGCCACATGAAAGACTGATTAAAAAGATAGAGTCTCATGGTATTGGGGGTGCTATATTAAGCTGGATTAGGGCATGGCTATACCAAAGGAAACAGAGAGTTAGTATAAATGGAATCAAGTCAGAGTGGGAAAATGTTGTAAGTGGAGTGCCTCAAGGCTCTGTCCTGGGACCTCTGCTGTATATAATATATATAAATGATTTAGATTCAGGTTTGAGTAGCAACATTTGCAAATTTGCCGATGATACGAAAATCGGTAGGGAAATTAATTCGGAGGAGGACTCACTATCACTTCAAGTTGATCTAGATAGGGTTTTGAAATGGTCAAAGGATTGGCAGATGCAGTTTAATGCTGATAAATGTAAAGTTCTGAGGTTAGGTAATGATGATAGAGTTACAAGATACGAGCTAGATGGTGTTGTGATTGCGAAGTCGGATTGCGAAAGGGATCTGGGAGTTATGATTAGTAAGAATTTAAAACAAAAGGATCAATGCATAAATGTTCGTAATAAGGCAAATCGGACACTTGGATTTATTAATCGCAGCGTTAGTAACAAGACACCTGGTGTGGTTCTCAAGCTATATCTTGCTCTAGTTAGGCCCCATTTAGATTATGCAGTTCAGTTTTGGTCGCCATATTATAGAATGGATATAAATTCACTTGAACGTGTCCAGCGTAGGATGACTAAGTTAATTCCCCAAATTAGAAATCTTTCATATGAAGAAAGATTAACAAAGCTTAAGGTGCATTCACTGGAAAGGCGAAGAGTTAGGGGTGACATGATAGAGGTTTACAAGTGGATGAATGGACATAACCGGGGGGATATTAATAGGGTATTAAAAGTATCAACACAGGACAGAACACGAAACAATGGGTATAAATTGGATAAGTTTAGATTTAGGAAAGACTTGGGTAAATACTGGTTCAGTAACAGGGTTGTTGATTTGTGGAACCAATTGCCGCGTAACATTGTGGAGGTGGGGTCCCTCGATTGTTTCAAGCACGGGTTGGACAAGTATATGAGTGGGATTGGGTGGTTATAGAATAGGAGCTGCCTCGTATGGGCCAATAGGCCTTCTGCAGTTACCTTTGTTCTTATGTTCTTATGTGATTGCGAAGTCGGATTGCGAAAGGGATCTGGGAGTTATGATTAGTAAGAATTTAAAACAAAAGGATCAATGCATAAATGTTCGTAATAAGGCAAATCGGACACTTGGATTTATTAATCGCAGCGTTAGTAACAAGACACCTGGTGTGGTTCTCAAGCTATATCTTGCTCTAGTTAGGCCCCATTTAGATTATGCAGTTCAGTTTTGGTCGCCATATTATAGAATGGATATAAATTCACTTGAACGTGTCCAGCGTAGGATGACTAAGTTAATTCCCCAAATTAGAAATCTTTCATATGAAGAAAGATTAACAAAGCTTAAGTTGCATTCACTGGAAAGGCGAAGAGTTAGGGGTGACATGATAGAGGTTTACAAGTGGATGAATGGACATAACCGGGGGGATATTAATAGGGTATTAAAAGTATCAACACAGGACAGAACACGAAACAATGGGTATAAATTGGATAAGTTTAGATTTAGGAAAGACTTGGGTAAATACTGGTTCAGTAACAGGGTTGTTGATTTGTGGAACCAATTGCCGCGTAACATTGTGGAGGTGGGGTCCCTCGATTGTTTCAAGCACGGGTTGGACAAGTATATGAGTGGGATTGAGTGGTTATAGAATAGGAGCTGCCTCGTATGGGCCAACAGGCCTTCTGCAGTTGCCTTTGTTCTTATGTTCTTATGTAACATTGTGGAGGTGGGGTCCCTCGATTGTTTCAAGCACGGGTTGGACAAGTATATGAGTGGGATTGGGTGGTTATAGAATAGGAGCTGCTTCGTATGGGCCAATAGGCCTTCTGCAGTTACCTTTGTTCTTATGTTCTTATGTCCATACATAGTCGCCGTCCATGAGGTGTTCCTATAGAAGGCCTATTGGCCTATACGAGGCCGCTCCTATTTATAACCACCCAATCCCACTCATATATGACAATGTCCAACCCTCCATGTATATGGAGGATTGGACATTGTCTAAATGTTGGAGGGTTAGACATGTATATGTTGAACATGTATATATCCAATGTTGGACATATACATGTCCAACTATATTCATTGACATATACATGTCCAACCCTCGCTTGAAACAATCGAGGGATCCCACCTCCACCACGTTACGCGGCAATTTGTTCCACAAATCAACAACCCTGTTACCGAACCAGTACTTACCCAAGTCTTTCCTAAATCTAAACTTATCCAATTTATACCCTTGTTTCGTGTTCTGTCTTGTGTTGATATTTTTAATACCCTATTAATATCCCCCATGTTATGTCCATTCATCCACTTGTAAACCATATGTATATATCATGTCACCCCTAACTCTTCGCCTTTCCAGCGAATGCAACTTAAGCTTTGTTAGCTTAAGTTGGTAACAAAGTTCATGTCTCGCTCCAAGACCGGCCCACACCCAATACCCAAGACTTTGCAATCTATTTGAGCTGCCTCGTATGGACCAATAGGCCTTCTGCAGTTACCTTTGTTCTTATGTTCTAAAGCTTAAGTTGCATTCACTGGAATGGCGAAGAGTTAGGGGTGACATGATAGAGGTTTACAAGTGGATGAATGGACATAACAAAGGGGATATTAGTAGGGTATTAAAAGTATCAAAACAAGACAGAACACGAAACAATGGGTATAAATTGAATAAGTTTAGATTTAGGAAAGACTTGGGTAAATACTGGTTCAGCAACAGGGTTGTTGATTTGTGGAACCAATTGCTGCGTAACGTGGGGAAGGTGGGGTCCCTCGAATGTTTCAAACGCGGGTTGGACAAGTATATGAGTGGGATTTGTTGGTTATAGATAGGAGCTGCCTCGTATGGGCCAAAAGGCCTTCTGCAGTTACCTTTGTTCTTATGTACATTCATCCACGTTTCGGTAAGTGCAATAATATTTATTTTTTCTGTGTAGACATGAGCATTTAATTCGTTAAGTTTATTTATTAGACTTCTACTGTTAGTGTAATATACCCTAAGTGAATTGTTATTTTGAGGCCCTTCTCTTTCCCTGATCATTTTGCCAATTCCTTTCTCCCACAAACACATACTTTTATTACCTCATTCCTCCAAATTAATTCCCATACCACTATCAACTAACAGTTTAAACCCAAACAAACACCTCTAACCACTGGTCCCAACGAGTTCGCAACAGCAACAACCCCAGACCTCGTTAGATGCACCCCATCCCGAGCATACATTTCATTTCTTCCATAGAAGTGTTCCCAGTTGTTGGATCTCACGTCACCTCCTCATAGCGAGCTATATAATAACTTTCCCGCAAGAGAGTTGATCAGTTATTCATTTGAATTTGGTTGTGCGTTGAAATATCTTATTTTCATAAGAGAAACTTGCCAAATGGAGGACAACAGTGTTTTCTTTCTTTCCGAGACAATGGATGATACTCCTTTTCATTTTATAATTCATTTTCAAGGTCTTCCACAATCGATCTATGAAGACGTAAGGAAGCTGAGTGAAGGATTTTCTGCGAAGCAATTTTTGAAATTCATTTTCAAGTCAAGAGACAGTCTTAAAGTCTATCATGATGACAGTGTAAGTCAATTGTACCCTAGCTATTTTCAGCTTGGAGTATTTTGTGCATTAACTCTTTCCTCGCGTACGCCGTCGGTCAGGATAACAGAGCAATGGGAAAATGTCCTTTGGGAAATTGTAGACCTAGCACTGTATTGGAGGGATGAAATAAAAAAGGACCTAATGTCATGGGTAATGTACCAGGCTACATTAAAAGTATTTGAGTATACTACTAATACCTTGAAATCCTGGATACTTAAAATATTCTCAGACCCGGAATTGTGCCCTAACCCGTACCTACGCCTACAAATGCTTCATTTAATCGGCATTTGGTCATTGTCTGTTTTGAAGGATGAGACTTCGGGAATGCAAGCAGCTGCCGGGCTGGTGGCCAATAGAAATTATATGAATATCGTTTATCTTATGCCTGATTTAAAATATATAAATTTATTTACATATCTCGGATATTTTTTAAGGAGCCTTGATTTCAATGGATACCTCGCTACTATTGCTGCTGCAGCCGTAGAGCAGTTAAGGAGAATTAATGTTGGACCAGAGTTATCATTACTCTTCAACATAGTGCAGGTCTTTAGTCAAATGGCATTGCATTCCGTAGTTATAAAGAAACAGAAACGTTTAATTTTATTAGAGAACGCGTGGTATTTGTATAGTTTTGTTTTGAATGATTTACAGACCACCAGGGAAGCTTATGGAGCTCATGGCCTGGCTAAGGTCGCTGCAGATACTTTACTAACGATTACGTCTTGTATTCTTAAAATTGGCTCGACGTTACCAGATAAGAATGAAAGCAGATTCACGAGACTTATGATCAACTTAAATTTATTTTACAAAACAATATCAGGAAACGAAGCCATGCGGAGATCAATTTATCAGGTTCTGCGACTTGACCACCCCGAGTATCTGTCTTTCCTTGTCAAGAAGGCAGAAGATTCCGGCATTGTCTTTCATCATTTCCTAGATGATGAAAAACTTAGATGTCAGAAATCATCAGATGTGGTCCCGGAAGAGTTTAGAGACAGCGTGACGCAGACGTTAATGGAAGCACCGGTACTGCTGCACTCGTCCAAGATGGTGATAGACGAGTCGACGTTGCTTCGCCTGCTGCTGGAGTCCCAGCCGGACCCCTTCACAAGGCTCCCATTGGATGATGGCTCCTATAGTCGCCTTCCCGAACTCCAGGCAGACATTCTTGTATGGAAGAAAAGTTATGGAATAATTTAATTGATGAAGAAATTGTTCAATTGTTGTTCAAGAAAATTGAACAATTTGATTGAAAATTGAACGAAATTGTTCAAGACGCCGATACCTGCTTTTGCAGCTTGATTCGGCCATGGTAATGAAGTTTACTGAATTTACGCCTTTGCAAGAAATTTGTCGTTTATTTTTCAACACATTCAAGTTTTGTCACTTATATTTGCATATGCTGTTTAATTTTCTCTTAATAAAATAAATGAAAGCGACAGTTTATTTGCAGCCTATTTTCACCTATTTAACACAAAATTTATGTCGAATAGTAATGAAAATATCTTCCAGAATCATTAAGAAAATTTGGATTCTGAGAACGATATACTGGGAATTATCCCTGCTTGAATCAATAATTACTAATTCTTATCATTGTGTTGCTTAAAAGTTATTAAACTAGATATACCTGTAGTATCTTACTATCTACATAGTAAAATATGTAGTCCATCATTGCAATATGGAAGTTGTAGTTAAGGACCTGGTGACTCTAGTGGGAGCCCTGAGGACAGAGTTGGACTTTCTGCGGGAGGAGGTGCGTCAGCTGAAAGAACAACGAGAAGTAACGAAGGAGGAGACCAGCAGTAAAGGGACCTCGTCTTGGAGAGTTGTGAAAGACAGGGGCCTTAAGAAGACTTTGATAAAGCCGCCTTCAAACGCCATAGCAACTTCTAATTCATTTGACGTTTTGGAGGACGAGTGCTTTGGAGAGACTGTGGATCGCGCAAAAGGGAAAGCAACGAAGAGAAAGGAAGCGCAGGCCCCTCAGAAAGTAAAGGAAGTACCTAAGCAAACATTAGTTGTGGGAGATTCCCAGATAAGGTATTTAGATAGAACGTTTTGTGCTAGAGATAGGGGGAACAGGTTAAGGGTTTGCTATCCCGGAGCTGGCATTGGTGATATTATAAACAACATGAATGATATTATGGCTGGTAATGGGAACAATCCCATTATTTGCATTAGCGTGGGAGGAAATGATGTTGGTCGAGTTAGGTGTAAGGAACTGATTCAGAGGTATAAAACAGCCATAGAGTTAGTTAGGAGCAAGGGAGGAATCCCGATCATATGTGGCATTCTTCCAAGAAAGGGAGTGGGAAATGAATGGATATCGAGGGCACTTGGTGTCAATTGCCGGCTGGAAAGATATTGCAAATCAAATGCAATATCTTTCATAGACAACTGGGAACACTTCTATGGAAGAAATGAAATGTATGCTCGTGATGGGGTGCATCTATCGAGAGCTGGGGTTGTTGCTGTTGCGAACTCGTTAGAAGAAGTGGTTAGAGGTGTTTGTTTGGGTTTAAACTGTTAGTAGATAGAGGTATGGGAATTGATTTGGAGGAAGGAGGTAATAAAAGTATGTGTTTGTGGGAGAAAGGAATTGGCAAAACGATCAGGGAAAGAGAAGGTCCGCAAAATAACAATTCACTTAGGGTATATTACACTAACAGTAGAAGTCTAAGAAATAAAATTAACGAATTAAATGCTCTTGTCTGCACAGAAAAAATAGATATTATTGCACTTACCGAAACGTGGATGAATGTAGAAAATAGAGAACTATTAGCTGAATATCAAATATATGGATTTAAACTATTTCACACAGATAGATATATTAGACGAGGAGGTGGAGTAGCCATATATGTTAGGGACAATTTGAAATGTAGTCTCAAAGAGGGAATCAAAACAGAGCCACACACAGAAACTATTTGGATTGAATTAAACGAAAAAGCTAATAATATTATAATAGGAGTAATATATAGGCCACCAAATTTAGACAGAATGGAAGCAAAGCATCTATGGGATGAAATATCTAGAGCATCTAGATCTAACAGTATTTATGTCATGGGTGACTTTAATTTTAGCGGAATAAACTGGTTGAACAAAACAGGGAATAGTGAAGCAGAAGATTTTCTAGAATTAATTGACGATTGCTTTCTTACGCAACACATTAAGGAACCAACACGGGAAAATAATATTTTAGATTTAGTGTTAACTAACAGGGAAACGCAAATTAATGACATCGAAATAGGGAGTGAGCTAGGGAGCAGTGATCACAAAGAAATCAGATTTAGCATAGAATGGAATAGACCAGTAGGAGAAAATTCTGTTAAAGTGCCAGATTTTCGAAAAGCTGATTTTAATAGCCTAAGAAATTTTTTGGGTCAAATTGATTGGAAAGTCTTGGGTATGGGGTGTGGGCCGGTCTTGGAGCGAGACATGTGGGAACCGACCTGTGAGATTTATATTTATTTAATTTATATGAATTTATATTTACGTTAATTTATATACTTCGATAGCAATTTGTATAATGATAAGTGGACTGTATTTCTGCAATAATCTCTTAATCTCACAAATCGATCCTCTACACATTAGGGGGGGTTATTAAATTAATATATATGCAGCCAATCAAACTACAGTAACTACATACATTGAAGAGGTTCCTTATCTTATAGTACAGCAGGTTAGTCCACCAGGTATAACTAGGGTGTAGACACCAAATTATCCTCTTTGAGGTAGCTTCCATATCACCCAGTAACTGGTGCACAAATCTTGCTTCCTCGTCTTGACCTGTCAAAAGTGCGCTAGCTGTGAAGCCAGAATCCTATATATGACAAGTATTTCAGAGAAAACTGTACATGGAACATGAAGACCTGGCTTAATTACCTTTAGTTTGAGGCTTCCACGTGATCTAACCGGATCACCCTATATCCTGACATTAATGGCCATAAATGAATGATAAACGGGTTTCGGAAAGAACACTTAACTTGAATTGTAGACATCGTGTTGGAGATGGTACCTTTGGTTTCCATAACACTACATCCAAGTAAAATTAACAGGAGCCGAATTTGCTCCCGTGTGAGCCTCTGGTCTCAATATAAACAATGGCTGTTTAACACTCCATACTATTGACGTTACTGGCCGACATTGTCCAGAATGATAGGAGCCGAATTTGCTCCACACGTCTCGGAGGTGACACAACAATGGCTGTTTAACACTCCATTCTATTGACGTTACTGGCCGACATTGTCCAGATATGATAGGAGCTAAATTTGCTCCACACGTCTCGGAGGTGACACAACAATGGCTGCCCTCCTTCCCCACTGACCCTGGCCTACTTGTCCAGATGTCAATAAGTGATAGAAGGGTCACATTTACTCTACTTTAATATTGATAATTAAGTTAATTTATATGAGATGTTTTATGATGGTAAAGTCCAAAGACTAATGTATTTAAGAATAATTCCCAGCAGAATAGCTGGTGAATTATAATAGTATGTGGTGATGATATCCCGTTTTCTATAGACGGTAATTCCACTACAAGTTACGTTTTCTATGGGTAACTTGTTTATACAACACAGCTATTATCTGTATGATTATTAAATGGTGTCGGATTTTCCGACAAGACATGAACCCAGCGATAGGTGACTTAAATGGGGATTTCGATGTGGATTCAATATATAACTTATTTAAGAATATTCTAAACAAAGCACAGGAACGTAGTATACCATACAAATTGAATAGATCGAAAACTAATGACCCAAAGTGGATAACAAAGAATTTGAAGAACCTTATAGGTAAAAAGAGAGCTTGGTACAAAAGGATTAAAAATGGGGAGGTCACTTTAGAACAGGAATTCGTACAACTGGTTAGAAATGTTAAAAAAGAGATAAGGAAAGCAAAAAGAAACTATGAAGTTCGCATAGCAGGGCAAGCAAAGACAAATCCTAAAGGGTTTTTTCAGTTATATCGTACTAAGACTAGGGAAAGGATAGGTCCATTAAAAACTGAGACAGGTCAAATAACAGATAGTGATGAAGAGATGAGTAGTATTTTTAATAAATATTTTGTATCTGTATTTACTAAAGAGGAACTTAACAATATGCCTTCAGCCGAACAAGTCTATGTGGGTGGGGACGAGGACAGGTTGACGAGTTTAGCAGTTACCAGGGATGTTCTTAAACAAATAGTAAAACTCAAACCAAACAAATCCCCAGGGCCGGATGAAGTGTTTGCCAGGGTGCTTAAAGAATGCAAAGAGGAGCTTTGTGACCCACTGTCAACCATATTTAATAAATCAATAGAGTCAGGCAGAGTGCCAGAGTTTTGGAAAGTTGCTAATGTGATACCAGTTTTTAAGAAAGGAGATAGATCACTTGCGTCTAACTATCGACCAATTAGCCTAACGTCTATTGTGGGAAAGTTACTCGAATCTATAATAGCAAATAAAATTCGTCTTCATCTTGAAAAACATAAATTAATAATTGAGTCGCAACATGGTTTTATAAATGGCCGTTCATGTTTAACAAATTTGTTATCTTTTTATTCTAGCATTGTTGAGGCAGTTGATAGTGGTAAGGATTGCGATGTTGTATACCTTGACTTTAGCAAAGCTTTTGATACAGTGCCACATGAAAGACTGATTAAAAAGATAGAGTCTCATGGTATTGGGGGTGCTATATTAAGCTGGATTAGGGCATGGCTATACCAAAGGAAACAGAGAGTTAGTATAAATGGAATCAAGTCAGAGTGGGAAAATGTTGTAAGTGGAGTGCCTCAAGGCTCTGTCCTGGGACCTCTGCTGTATATAATATATATAAATGATTTAGATTCAGGTTTGAGTAGCAACATTTGCAAATTTGCCGATGATACGAAAATCGGTAGGGAAATTAATTCGGAGGAGGACTCACTATCACTTCAAGTTGATCTAGATAGGGTTTTGAAATGGTCAAAGGATTGGCAGATGCAGTTTAATGCTGATAAATGTAAAGTTCTGAGGTTAGGTAATGATGATAGAGTTACAAGATACGAGCTAGATGGTGTTGTGATTGCGAAGTCGGATTGCGAAAGGGATCTGGGAGTTATGATTAGTAAGAATTTAAAACAAAAGGATCAATGCATAAATGTTCGTAATAAGGCAAATCGGACACTTGGATTTATTAATCGCAGCGTTAGTAACAAGACACCTGGTGTGGTTCTCAAGCTATATCTTGCTCTAGTTAGGCCCCATTTAGATTATGCAGTTCAGTTTTGGTCGCCATATTATAGAATGGATATAAATTCACTTGAACGTGTCCAGCGTAGGATGACTAAGTTAATTCCCCAAATTAGAAATCTTTCATATGAAGAAAGATTAACAAAGCTTAAGGTGCATTCACTGGAAAGGCGAAGAGTTAGGGGTGACATGATAGAGGTTTACAAGTGGATGAATGGACATAACCGGGGGGATATTAATAGGGTATTAAAAGTATCAACACAGGACAGAACACGAAACAATGGGTATAAATTGGATAAGTTTAGATTTAGGAAAGACTTGGGTAAATACTGGTTCAGTAACAGGGTTGTTGATTTGTGGAACCAATTGCCGCGTAACATTGTGGAGGTGGGGTCCCTCGATTGTTTCAAGCACGGGTTGGACAAGTATATGAGTGGGATTGGGTGGTTATAGAATAGGAGCTGCCTCGTATGGGCCAATAGGCCTTCTGCAGTTACCTTTGTTCTTATGTTCTTATGTGATTGCGAAGTCGGATTGCGAAAGGGATCTGGGAGTTATGATTAGTAAGAATTTAAAACAAAAGGATCAATGCATAAATGTTCGTAATAAGGCAAATCGGACACTTGGATTTATTAATCGCAGCGTTAGTAACAAGACACCTGGTGTGGTTCTCAAGCTATATCTTGCTCTAGTTAGGCCCCATTTAGATTATGCAGTTCAGTTTTGGTCGCCATATTATAGAATGGATATAAATTCACTTGAACGTGTCCAGCGTAGGATGACTAAGTTAATTCCCCAAATTAGAAATCTTTCATATGAAGAAAGATTAACAAAGCTTAAGGTGCATTCACTGGAAAGGCGAAGAGTTAGGGGTGACATGATAGAGGTTTACAAGTGGATGAATGGACATAACCGGGGGGATATTAATAGGGTATTAAAAGTATCAACACAGGACAGAACACGAAACAATGGGTATAAATTGGATAAGTTTAGATTTAGGAAAGACTTGGGTAAATACTGGTTCAGTAACAGGGTTGTTGATTTGTGGAACCAATTGCCGCGTAACATTGTGGAGGTGGGGTCCCTCGATTGTTTCAAGCACGGGTTGGACAAGTATATGAGTGGGATTGGGTGGTTATAGAATAGGAGCTGCCTCGTATGGGCCAATAGGCCTTCTGCAGTTACCTTTGTTCTTATGTTCTTATGTGATTGCGAAGTCGGATTGCGAAAGGGATCTGGGAGTTATGATTAGTAAGAATTTAAAACAAAAGGATCAATGCATAAATGTTCGTAATAAGGCAAATCGGACACTTGGATTTATTAATCGCAGCGTTAGTAACAAGACACCTGGTGTGGTTCTCAAGCTATATCTTGCTCTAGTTAGGCCCCATTTAGATTATGCAGTTCAGTTTTGGTCGCCATATTATAGAATGGATATAAATTCACTTGAACGTGTCCAGCGTAGGATGACTAAGTTAATTCCCCAAATTAGAAATCTTTCATATGAAGAAAGATTAACAAAGCTTAAGGTGCATTCACTGGAAAGGCGAAGAGTTAGGGGTGACATGATAGAGGTTTACAAGTGGATGAATGGACATAACCGGGGGGATATTAATAGGGTATTAAAAGTATCAACACAGGACAGAACACGAAACAATGGGTATTAATTGGATAAGTTTAGATTTAGGAAAGACTTGGGTAAATACTGGTTCAGTAACAGGGTTGTTGATTTGTGGAACCAATTGCCGCGTAACATTGTGGAGGTGGGGTCCCTCGATTGTTTCAAGCACGGGTTGGACAAGTATATGAGTGGGATTGGGTGGTTATAGAATAGGAGCTGCCTCGTATGGGCCAATAGGCCTTCTGCAGTTACCTTTGTTCTTATGTTCTTATGTGATTGCGAAGTCGGATTGCGAAAGGGATCTGGGAGTTATGATTAGTAAGAATTTAAAACAAAAGGATCAATGCATAAATGTTCGTAATAAGGCAAATCGGACACTTGGATTTATTAATCGCAGCGTTAGTAACAAGACACCTGGTGTGGTTCTCAAGCTATATCTTGCTCTAGTTAGGCCCCATTTAGATTATGCAGTTCAGTTTTGGTCGCCATATTATAGAATGGATATAAATTCACTTGAACGTGTCCAGCGTAGGATGACTAAGTTAATTCCCCAAATTAGAAATCTTTCATATGAAGAAAGATTAACAAAGCTTAAGTTGCATTCACTGGAAAGGCGAAGAGTTAGGGGTGACATGATAGAGGTTTACAAGTGGATGAATGGACATAACCGGGGGGATATTAATAGGGTATTAAAAGTATCAACACAGGACAGAACACGAAACAATGGGTATAAATTGGATAAGTTTAGATTTAGGAAAGACTTGGGTAAATACTGGTTCAGTAACAGGGTTGTTGATTTGTGGAACCAATTGCCGCGTAACATTGTGGAGGTGGGGTCCCTCGATTGTTTCAAGCACGGGTTGGACAAGTATATGAGTGGGATTGAGTGGTTATAGAATAGGAGCTGCCTCGTATGGGCCAACAGGCCTTCTGCAGTTGCCTTTGTTCTTATGTTCTTATGTAACATTGTGGAGGTGGGGTCCCTCGATTGTTTCAAGCACGGGTTGGACAAGTATATGAGTGGGATTGGGTGGTTATAGAATAGGAGCTGCTTCGTATGGGCCAATAGGCCTTCTGCAGTTACCTTTGTTCTTATGTTCTTATGTCCATACATAGTCGCCGTCCATGAGGTGTTCCTATAGAAGGCCTATTGGCCTATACGAGGCCGCTCCTATTTATAACCACCCAATCCCACTCATATATGACAATGTCCAACCCTCCATGTATATGGAGGATTGGACATTGTCTAAATGTTGGAGGGTTAGACATGTATATGTTGAACATGTATATATCCAATGTTGGACATATACATGTCCAACTATATTCATTGACATATACATGTCCAACCCTCGCTTGAAACAATCGAGGGATCCCACCTCCACCACGTTACGCGGCAATTTGTTCCACAAATCAACAACCCTGTTACCGAACCAGTACTTACCCAAGTCTTTCCTAAATCTAAACTTATCCAATTTATACCCTTGTTTCGTGTTCTGTCTTGTGTTGATATTTTTAATACCCTATTAATATCCCCCATGTTATGTCCATTCATCCACTTGTAAACCATATGTATATATCATGTCACCCCTAACTCTTCGCCTTTCCAGCGAATGCAACTTAAGCTTTGTTAGCTTAAGTTGGTAACAAAGTTCATGTCTCGCTCCAAGACCGGCCCACACCCAATACCCAAGACTTTGCAATCTATTTGAGCTGCCTCGTATGGACCAATAGGCCTTCTGCAGTTACCTTTGTTCTTATGTTCTAAAGCTTAAGTTGCATTCACTGGAATGGCGAAGAGTTAGGGGTGACATGATAGAGGTTTACAAGTGGATGAATGGACATAACAAAGGGGATATTAGTAGGGTATTAAAAGTATCAAAACAAGACAGAACACGAAACAATGGGTATAAATTGAATAAGTTTAGATTTAGGAAAGACTTGGGTAAATACTGGTTCAGCAACAGGGTTGTTGATTTGTGGAACCAATTGCTGCGTAACGTGGGGAAGGTGGGGTCCCTCGAATGTTTCAAACGCGGGTTGGACAAGTATATGAGTGGGATTTGTTGGTTATAGATAGGAGCTGCCTCGTATGGGCCAAAAGGCCTTCTGCAGTTACCTTTGTTCTTATGTACATTCATCCACGTTTCGGTAAGTGCAATAATATTTATTTTTTCTGTGTAGACATGAGCATTTAATTCGTTAAGTTTATTTATTAGACTTCTACTGTTAGTGTAATATACCCTAAGTGAATTGTTATTTTGAGGCCCTTCTCTTTCCCTGATCATTTTGCCAATTCCTTTCTCCCACAAACACATACTTTTATTACCTCATTCCTCCAAATTAATTCCCATACCACTATCAACTAACAGTTTAAACCCAAACAAACACCTCTAACCACTGGTCCCAACGAGTTCGCAACAGCAACAACCCCAGACCTCGTTAGATGCACCCCATCCCGAGCATACATTTCATTTCTTCCATAGAAGTGTTCCCAGTTGTTGGATCTCACGTCACCTCCTCATAGCGAGCTATATAATAACTTTCCCGCAAGAGAGTTGATCAGTTATTCATTTGAATTTGGTTGTGCGTTGAAATATCTTATTTTCATAAGAGAAACTTGCCAAATGGAGGACAACAGTGTTTTCTTTCTTTCCGAGACAATGGATGATACTCCTTTTCATTTTATAATTCATTTTCAAGGTCTTCCACAATCGATCTATGAAGACGTAAGGAAGCTGAGTGAAGGATTTTCTGCGAAGCAATTTTTGAAATTCATTTTCAAGTCAAGAGACAGTCTTAAAGTCTATCATGATGACAGTGTAAGTCAATTGTACCCTAGCTATTTTCAGCTTGGAGTATTTTGTGCATTAACTCTTTCCTCGCGTACGCCGTCGGTCAGGATAACAGAGCAATGGGAAAATGTCCTTTGGGAAATTGTAGACCTAGCACTGTATTGGAGGGATGAAATAAAAAAGGACCTAATGTCATGGGTAATGTACCAGGCTACATTAAAAGTATTTGAGTATACTACTAATACCTTGAAATCCTGGATACTTAAAATATTCTCAGACCCGGAATTGTGCCCTAACCCGTACCTACGCCTACAAATGCTTCATTTAATCGGCATTTGGTCATTGTCTGTTTTGAAGGATGAGACTTCGGGAATGCAAGCAGCTGCCGGGCTGGTGGCCAATAGAAATTATATGAATATCGTTTATCTTATGCCTGATTTAAAATATATAAATTTATTTACATATCTCGGATATTTTTTAAGGAGCCTTGATTTCAATGGATACCTCGCTACTATTGCTGCTGCAGCCGTAGAGCAGTTAAGGAGAATTAATGTTGGACCAGAGTTATCATTACTCTTCAACATAGTGCAGGTCTTTAGTCAAATGGCATTGCATTCCGTAGTTATAAAGAAACAGAAACGTTTAATTTTATTAGAGAACGCGTGGTATTTGTATAGTTTTGTTTTGAATGATTTACAGACCACCAGGGAAGCTTATGGAGCTCATGGCCTGGCTAAGGTCGCTGCAGATACTTTACTAACGATTACGTCTTGTATTCTTAAAATTGGCTCGACGTTACCAGATAAGAATGAAAGCAGATTCACGAGACTTATGATCAACTTAAATTTATTTTACAAAACAATATCAGGAAACGAAGCCATGCGGAGATCAATTTATCAGGTTCTGCGACTTGACCACCCCGAGTATCTGTCTTTCCTTGTCAAGAAGGCAGAAGATTCCGGCATTGTCTTTCATCATTTCCTAGATGATGAAAAACTTAGATGTCAGAAATCATCAGATGTGGTCCCGGAAGAGTTTAGAGACAGCGTGACGCAGACGTTAATGGAAGCACCGGTACTGCTGCACTCGTCCAAGATGGTGATAGACGAGTCGACGTTGCTTCGCCTGCTGCTGGAGTCCCAGCCGGACCCCTTCACAAGGCTCCCATTGGATGATGGCTCCTATAGTCGCCTTCCCGAACTCCAGGCAGACATTCTTGTATGGAAGAAAAGTTATGGAATAATTTAATTGATGAAGAAATTGTTCAATTGTTGTTCAAGAAAATTGAACAATTTGATTGAAAATTGAACGAAATTGTTCAAGACGCCGATACCTGCTTTTGCAGCTTGATTCGGCCATGGTAATGAAGTTTACTGAATTTACGCCTTTGCAAGAAATTTGTCGTTTATTTTTCAACACATTCAAGTTTTGTCACTTATATTTGCATATGCTGTTTAATTTTCTCTTAATAAAATAAATGAAAGCGACAGTTTATTTGCAGCCTATTTTCACCTATTTAACACAAAATTTATGTCGAATAGTAATGAAAATATCTTCCAGAATTATTAAGAAAATTTGGATTCTGAGAACGATATACTGGGAATTATCCCTGCTTGAATCAATAATTACTAATTCTTATCATTGTGTTGCTTAAAAGTTATTAAACTAGATATACCTGTAGTATCTTACTATCTACATAGTAAAATATGTAGTCCATCATTGCAATATGGAAGTTGTAGTTAAGGACCTGGTGACTCTAGTGGGAGCCCTGAGGACAGAGTTGGACTTTCTGCGGGAGGAGGTGCGTCAGCTGAAAGAACAACGAGAAGTAACGAAGGAGGAGACCAGCAGTAAAGGGACCTCGTCTTGGAGAGTTGTGAAAGACAGGGGCCTTAAGAAGACTTTGATAAAGCCGCCTTCAAACGCCATAGCAACTTCTAATTCATTTGACGTTTTGGAGGACGAGTGCTTTGGAGAGACTGTGGATCGCGCAAAAGGGAAAGCAACGAAGAGAAAGGAAGCGCAGGCCCCTCAGAAAGTAAAGGAAGTACCTAAGCAAACATTAGTTGTGGGAGATTCCCAGATAAGGTATTTGGATAGAACGTTTTGTGCTAGAGATAGGGGGAACAGGTTAAGGGTTTGCTATCCCGGAGCTGGCATTGGTGATATTATAAACAACATGAATGATATTATGGCTGGTAATGGGAACAATCCCATTATTTGCATTAGCGTGGGAGGAAATGATGTTGGTCGAGTAAGGTGTAAGGAACTGATTCAGAGGTATAAAACAGCCATAGAGTTAGTTAGGAGCAAGGGAGGAATCCCGATCATATGTGGCATTCTTCCAAGAAAGGGAGTGGGAAATGAATGGATATCGAGGGCACTTGGTGTCAATTGCCGGCTGGAAAGATATTGCAAATCAAATGCAATATCTTTCATAGACAACTGGGAACACTTCTATGGAAGAAATGAAATGTATGCTCGTGATGGGGTGCATCTATCGAGAGCTGGGGTTGTTGCTGTTGCGAACTCGTTAGAAGAAGTGGTTAGAGGTGTTTGTTTGGGTTTAAACTGTTAGTAGATAGAGGTATGGGAATTGATTTGGAGGAAGGAGGTAATAAAAGTATGTGTTTGTGGGAGAAAGGAATTGGCAAAACGATCAGGGAAAGAGAAGGTCCGCAAAATAACAATTCACTTAGGGTATATTACACTAACAGTAGAAGTCTAAGAAATAAAATTAACGAATTAAATGCTCTTGTCTGCACAGAAAAAATAGATATTATTGCACTTACCGAAACGTGGATGAATGTAGAAAATAGAGAACTATTAGCTGAATATCAAATATATGGATTTAAACTATTTCACACAGATAGATATATTAGACGAGGAGGTGGAGTAGCCATATATGTTAGGGACAATTTGAAATGTAGTCTCAAAGAGGGAATCAAAACAGAGCCACACACAGAAACTATTTGGATTGAATTAAACGAAAAAGCTAATAATATTATAATAGGAGTAATATATAGGCCACCAAATTTAGACAGAATGGAAGCAAAGCATCTATGGGATGAAATATCTAGAGCATCTAGATCTAACAGTATTTATGTCATGGGTGACTTTAATTTTAGCGGAATAAACTGGTTGAACAAAACAGGGAATAGTGAAGCAGAAGATTTTCTAGAATTAATTGACGATTGCTTTCTTACGCAACACATTAAGGAACCAACACGGGAAAATAATATTTTAGATTTAGTGTTAACTAACAGGGAAACGCAAATTAATGACATCGAAATAGGGAGTGAGCTAGGGAGCAGTGATCACAAAGAAATCAGATTTAGCATAGAATGGAATAGACCAGTAGGAGAAAATTCTGTTAAAGTGCCAGATTTTCGAAAAGCTGATTTTAATAGCCTAAGAAATTTTTTGGGTCAAATTGATTGGAAAGTCTTGGGTATGGGGTGTGGGCCGGTCTTGGAGCGAGACATGTGGGAACCGACCTGTGAGATTTATATTTATTTAATTTATATGAATTTATATTTACGTTAATTTATATACTTCGATAGCAATTTGTATAATGATAAGTGGACTGTATTTCTGCAATAATCTCTTAATCTCACAAATCGATCCTCTACACATTAGGGGGGGTTATTAAATTAATATATATGCAGCCAATCAAACTACAGTAACTACATACATTGAAGAGGTTCCTTATCTTATAGTACAGCAGGTTAGTCCACCAGGTATAACTAGGGTGTAGACACCAAATTATCCTCTTTGAGGTAGCTTCCATATCACCCAGTAACTGGTGCACAAATCTTGCTTCCTCGTCTTGACCTGTCAAAAGTGCGCTAGCTGTGAAGCCAGAATCCTATATATGACAAGTATTTCAGAGAAAACTGTACATGGAACATGAAGACCTGGCTTAATTACCTTTAGTTTGAGGCTTCCACGTGATCTAACCGGTTCACCCTATATCCTGACATTAATGGCCATAAATGAATGATAAACGGGTTTCGGAAAGAACACTTAACTTGAATTGTAGACATCGTGTTGGAGATGGTACCTTTGGTTTCCATAACACTACATCCAAGTAAAATTAACAGGAGCCGAATTTGCTCCCGTGTGAGCCTCTGGTCTCAATATAAACAATGGCTGTTTAACACTCCATACTATTGACGTTACTGGCCGACATTGTCCAGAATGATAGGAGCCGAATTTGCTCCACACGTCTCGGAGGTGACACAACAATGGCTGTTTAACACTCCATTCTATTGACGTTACTGGCCGACATTGTCCAGATATGATAGGAGCTAAATTTGCTCCACACGTCTCGGAGGTGACACAACAATGGCTGCCCTCCTTCCCCACTGACCCTGGCCTACTTGTCCAGATGTCAATAAGTGATAGAAGGGTCACATTTACTCTACTTTAATATTGATAATTAAGTTAATTTATATGAGATGTTTTATGATGGTAAAGTCCAAAGACTAATGTATTTAAGAATAATTCCCAGCAGAATAGCTGGTGAATTATAATAGTATGTGGTGATGATATCCCGTTTTCTATAGACGGTAATTCCACTACAAGTTACGTTTTCTATGGGTAACTTGTTTATACAACACAGCTATTATCTGTATGATTATTAAATGGTGTCGGATTTTCCGACAAGACATGAACCCAGCGATAGGTGACTTAAATGGGGATTTCGATGTGGATTCAATATATAACTTATTTAAGAATATTCTAAACAAAGCACAGGAACGTAGTATACCATACAAATTGAATAGATCGAAAACTAATGACCCAAAGTGGATAACAAAGAATTTGAAGAACCTTATAGGTAAAAAGAGAGCTTGGTACAAAAGGATTAAAAATGGGGAGGTCACTTTAGAACAGGAATTCGTACAACTGGTTAGAAATGTTAAAAAAGAGATAAGGAAAGCAAAAAGAAACTATGAAGTTCGCATAGCAGGGCAAGCAAAGACAAATCCTAAAGGGTTTTTTCAGTTATATCGTACTAAGACTAGGGAAAGGATAGGTCCATTAAAAACTGAGACAGGTCAAATAACAGATAGTGATGAAGAGATGAGTAGTATTTTTAATAAATATTTTGTATCTGTATTTACTAAAGAGGAACTTAACAATATGCCTTCAGCCGAACAAGTCTATGTGGGTGGGGACGAGGACAGGTTGACGAGTTTAGCAGTTACCAGGGAGGATGTTCTTAAACAAATAGTAAAACTCAAACCAAACAAATCCCCAGGGCCGGATGAAGTGTTTGCCAGGGTGCTTAAAGAATGCAAAGAGGAGCTTTGTGACCCACTGTCAACCATATTTAATAAATCAATAGAGTCAGGCAGAGTGCCAGAGTTTTGGAAAGTTGCTAATGTGATACCAGTTTTTAAGAAAGGAGATAGATCACTTGCGTCTAACTATCGACCAATTAGCCTAACGTCTATTGTGGGAAAGTTACTCGAATCTATAATAGCAAATAAAATTCGTCTTCATCTTGAAAAACATAAATTAATAATTGAGTCGCAACATGGTTTTATAAATGGCCGTTCATGTTTAACCAATTTGTTATCTTTTTATTCTAGCATTGTTGAGGCAGTTGATAGTGGTAAGGATTGCGATGTTGTATACCTTGACTTTAGCAAAGCTTTTGATACAGTGCCACATGAAAGACTGATTAAAAAGATAGAGTCTCATGGTATTGGGGGTGCTATATTAAGCTGGATTAGGGCATGGCTATACCAAAGGAAACAGAGAGTTAGTATAAATGGAATCAAGTCAGAGTGGGAAAATGTTGTAAGTGGAGTGCCTCAAGGCTCTGTCCTGGGACCTCTGCTGTATATAATATATATAAATGATTTAGATTCAGGTTTGAGTAGCAACATTTGCAAATTTGCCGATGATACGAAAATCGGTAGGGAAATTAATTCGGAGGAGGACTCACTATCACTTCAAGTTGATCTAGATAGGGTTTTGAAATGGTCAAAGGATTGGCAGATGCAGTTTAATGCTGATAAATGTAAAGTTCTGAGGTTAGGTAATGATGATAGAGTTACAAGATACGAGCTAGATGGTGTTGTGATTGCGAAGTCGGATTGCGAAAGGGATCTGGGAGTTATGATTAGTAAGAATTTAAAACAAAAGGATCAATGCATAAATGTTCGTAATAAGGCAAATCGGACACTTGGATTTATTAATCGCAGCGTTAGTAACAAGACACCTGGTGTGGTTCTCAAGCTATATCTTGCTCTAGTTAGGCCCCATTTAGATTATGCAGTTCAGTTTTGGTCGCCATATTATAGAATGGATATAAATTCACTTGAACGTGTCCAGCGTAGGATGACTAAGTTAATTCCCCAAATTAGAAATCTTTCATATGAAGAAAGATTAACAAAGCTTAAGGTGCATTCACTGGAAAGGCGAAGAGTTAGGGGTGACATGATAGAGGTTTACAAGTGGATGAATGGACATAACCGGGGGGATATTAATAGGGTATTAAAAGTATCAACACAGGACAGAACACGAAACAATGGGTATAAATTGGATAAGTTTAGATTTAGGAAAGACTTGGGTAAATACTGGTTCAGTAACAGGGTTGTTGATTTGTGGAACCAATTGCCGCGTAACATTGTGGAGGTGGGGTCCCTCGATTGTTTCAAGCACGGGTTGGACAAGTATATGAGTGGGATTGGGTGGTTATAGAATAGGAGCTGCCTCGTATGGGCCAATAGGCCTTCTGCAGTTACCTTTGTTCTTATGTTCTTATGTGATTGCGAAGTCGGATTGCGAAAGGGATCTGGGAGTTATGATTAGTAAGAATTTAAAACAAAAGGATCAATGCATAAATGTTCGTAATAAGGCAAATCGGACACTTGGATTTATTAATCGCAGCGTTAGTAACAAGACACCTGGTGTGGTTCTCAAGCTATATCTTGCTCTAGTTAGGCCCCATTTAGATTATGCAGTTCAGTTTTGGTCGCCATATTATAGAATGGATATAAATTCACTTGAACGTGTCCAGCGTAGGATGACTAAGTTAATTCCCCAAATTAGAAATCTTTCATATGAAGAAAGATTAACAAAGCTTAAGTTGCATTCACTGGAAAGGCGAAGAGTTAGGGGTGACATGATAGAGGTTTACAAGTGGATGAATGGACATAACCGGGGGGATATTAATAGGGTATTAAAAGTATCAACACAGGACAGAACACGAAACAATGGGTATAAATTGGATAAGTTTAGATTTAGGAAAGACTTGGGTAAATACTGGTTCAGTAACAGGGTTGTTGATTTGTGGAACCAATTGCCGCGTAACATTGTGGAGGTGGGGTCCCTCGATTGTTTCAAGCACGGGTTGGACAAGTATATGAGTGGGATTGAGTGGTTATAGAATAGGAGCTGCCTCGTATGGGCCAACAGGCCTTCTGCAGTTGCCTTTGTTCTTATGTTCTTATGTAACATTGTGGAGGTGGGGTCCCTCGATTGTTTCAAGCACGGGTTGGACAAGTATATGAGTGGGATTGGGTGGTTATAGAATAGGAGCTGCTTCGTATGGGCCAATAGGCCTTCTGCAGTTACCTTTGTTCTTATGTTCTTATGTCCATACATAGTCGCCGTCCATGAGGTGTTCCTATAGAAGGCCTATTGGCCTATACGAGGCCGCTCCTATTTATAACCACCCAATCCCACTCATATATGACAATGTCCAACCCTCCATGTATATGGAGGATTGGACATTGTCTAAATGTTGGAGGGTTAGACATGTATATGTTGAACATGTATATATCCAATGTTGGACATATACATGTCCAACTATATTCATTGACATATACATGTCCAACCCTCGCTTGAAACAATCATAAGAACAAAGGTAACTGCAGAAGGCCTATTGGCCCATACGAGGCAGCTCCTATTCTATAACCACCCAATCCCACTCATATACTTGTCCAACCCGTGCTTGAAACAATCGAGGGACCCCACCTCCACAATGTTACGCGGCAATTGGTTCCACAAATCAACAACCCTGTTACTGAACCAGTATTTTCCCAAGTCTTTCCTAAATCTAAACTTATCCAATTTATACCCATTGTTTCGTGTTCTGTCCTGTGTTGATACTTTTAATACCCTATTAATATCCCCCCGGTTATGTCCATTCATCCACTTGTAAACCTCTATCATGTCACCCCTAACTCTTCGCCTTTCCAGTGAATGCAACTTAAGCTTTGTTAATCTTTCTTCATATGAAAGATTTCTAATTTGGGGAATTAACTTAGTCATCCTACGCTGGACACGTTCAAGTGAATTTATATCCATTCTATAATATGGCGACCAAAACTGAACTGCATAATCTAAATGGGGCCTAACTAGAGCAAGATATAGCTTGAGAACCACACCAGGTGTCTTGTTACTAACGCTGCGATTAATAAATCCAAGTGTCCGATTTGCCTTATTACGAACATTTATGCATTGATCCTTTTGTTTTAAATTCTTACTAATCATAACTCCCAGATCCCTTTCGCAATCCGACTTCGCAATCACAACACCATCTAGCTCGTATCTTGTAACTCTATCATCATTACCTAACCTCAGAACTTTACATTTATCAGCATTAAACTGCATCTGCCAATCCTTTGACCATTTCAAAACCCTATCTAGATCAACTTGAAGTGATAGTGAGTCCTCCTCCGAATTAATTTCCCTACCGATTTTCGTATCATCGGCAAATTTGCAAATGTTGCTACTCAAACCTGAATCTAAATCATTTATATATATTATAAACAACAGAGGTCCCAGGACAGAGCCTTGAGGCACTCCACTTACAACATTTTCCCACTCTGACTTGATTCCATTTATACTAACTCTCTGTTTCCTTTGGTATAGCCATGCCCTAATCCAGCTTAATATAGCACCCCCAATACCATGAGACTCTATTTTTTTAATCAGTCTTTCATGTGGCACTGTATCAAAAGCTTTGCTAAAGTCAAGGTATACAACATCGCAATCCTTACCACTATCAACTGCCTCAACAATGCTAGAATAAAAAGATAACAAATTTGTTAAACATGAACGGCCATTTATAAAACCATGTTGCGACTCAATTATTAATTTATGTTTTTCTAGATGAAGACGAATTTTATTTGCTATTATAGATTCGAGTAACTTTCCCACAATAGACGTTAGGCTAATTGGTCGATAGTTAGACGCAAGTGATCTATCTCCTTTCTTAAAAACTGGTATCACATTAGCAACTTTCCAAAACTCTGGCACTCTGCCTGACTCTATTGATTTATTAAATATGGTTGACAGTGGGTCACAAAGCTCCTCTTTGCATTCTTTAAGCACCCTAGCAAACACTTCATCCGGCCCTGGGGATTTGTTTGGTTTGAGTTTTACTATTTGTTTAAGAACATCCTCCCTGGTAACTGCTAAACTCGTCAACCTGTCCTCGTCCCCACCCACATAGACTTGTTCGGCTGAAGGCATATTGTTAAGTTCCTCTTTAGTAAATACAGATACAAAATATTTATTAAAAATACTACTCATCTCTTCATCACTATCTGTTATTTGACCTGTCTCAGTTTTTTAATCGAGGGATCCCACCTCCACCACGTTACGCGGCAATTTGTTCCACAAATCAACAACCCTGTTACCGAACCAGTACTTACCCAAGTCTTTCCTAAATCTAAACTTATCCAATTTATACCCTTGTTTCGTGTTCTGTCTTGTGTTGATATTTTTAATACCCTATTAATATCCCCCATGTTATGTCCATTCATCCACTTGTAAACCATATGTATATATCATGTCACCCCTAACTCTTCGCCTTTCCAGCGAATGCAACTTAAGCTTTGTTAGCTTAAGTTGGTAACAAAGTTCATGTCTCGCTCCAAGACCGGCCCACACCCAATACCCAAGACTTTGCAATCTATTTGAGCTGCCTCGTATGGACCAATAGGCCTTCTGCAGTTACCTTTGTTCTTATGTTCTAAAGCTTAAGTTGCATTCACTGGAATGGCGAAGAGTTAGGGGTGACATGATAGAGGTTTACAAGTGGATGAATGGACATAACAAAGGGGATATTAGTAGGGTATTAAAAGTATCAAAACAAGACAGAACACGAAACAATGGGTATAAATTGAATAAGTTTAGATTTAGGAAAGACTTGGGTAAATACTGGTTCAGCAACAGGGTTGTTGATTTGTGGAACCAATTGCTGCGTAACGTGGGGAAGGTGGGGTCCCTCGAATGTTTCAAACGCGGGTTGGACAAGTATATGAGTGGGATTTGTTGGTTATAGATAGGAGCTGCCTCGTATGGGCCAAAAGGCCTTCTGCAGTTACCTTTGTTCTTATGTACATTCATCCACGTTTCGGTAAGTGCAATAATATTTATTTTTTCTGTGTAGACATGAGCATTTAATTCGTTAAGTTTATTTATTAGACTTCTACTGTTAGTGTAATATACCCTAAGTGAATTGTTATTTTGAGGCCCTTCTCTTTCCCTGATCATTTTGCCAATTCCTTTCTCCCACAAACACATACTTTTATTACCTCATTCCTCCAAATTAATTCCCATACCACTATCAACTAACAGTTTAAACCCAAACAAACACCTCTAACCACTGGTCCCAACGAGTTCGCAACAGCAACAACCCCAGACCTCGTTAGATGCACCCCATCCCGAGCATACATTTCATTTCTTCCATAGAAGTGTTCCCAGTTGTTGGATCTCACGTCACCTCCTCATAGCGAGCTATATAATAACTTTCCCGCAAGAGAGTTGATCAGTTATTCATTTGAATTTGGTTGTGCGTTGAAATATCTTATTTTCATAAGAGAAACTTGCCAAATGGAGGACAACAGTGTTTTCTTTCTTTCCGAGACAATGGATGATACTCCTTTTCATTTTATAATTCATTTTCAAGGTCTTCCACAATCGATCTATGAAGACGTAAGGAAGCTGAGTGAAGGATTTTCTGCGAAGCAATTTTTGAAATTCATTTTCAAGTCAAGAGACAGTCTTAAAGTCTATCATGATGACAGTGTAAGTCAATTGTACCCTAGCTATTTTCAGCTTGGAGTATTTTGTGCATTAACTCTTTCCTCGCGTACGCCGTCGGTCAGGATAACAGAGCAATGGGAAAATGTCCTTTGGGAAATTGTAGACCTAGCACTGTATTGGAGGGATGAAATAAAAAAGGACCTAATGTCATGGGTAATGTACCAGGCTACATTAAAAGTATTTGAGTATACTACTAATACCTTGAAATCCTGGATACTTAAAATATTCTCAGACCCGGAATTGTGCCCTAACCCGTACCTACGCCTACAAATGCTTCATTTAATCGGCATTTGGTCATTGTCTGTTTTGAAGGATGAGACTTCGGGAATGCAAGCAGCTGCCGGGCTGGTGGCCAATAGAAATTATATGAATATCGTTTATCTTATGCCTGATTTAAAATATATAAATTTATTTACATATCTCGGATATTTTTTAAGGAGCCTTGATTTCAATGGATACCTCGCTACTATTGCTGCTGCAGCCGTAGAGCAGTTAAGGAGAATTAATGTTGGACCAGAGTTATCATTACTCTTCAACATAGTGCAGGTCTTTAGTCAAATGGCATTGCATTCCGTAGTTATAAAGAAACAGAAACGTTTAATTTTATTAGAGAACGCGTGGTATTTGTATAGTTTTGTTTTGAATGATTTACAGACCACCAGGGAAGCTTATGGAGCTCATGGCCTGGCTAAGGTCGCTGCAGATACTTTACTAACGATTACGTCTTGTATTCTTAAAATTGGCTCGACGTTACCAGATAAGAATGAAAGCAGATTCACGAGACTTATGATCAACTTAAATTTATTTTACAAAACAATATCAGGAAACGAAGCCATGCGGAGATCAATTTATCAGGTTCTGCGACTTGACCACCCCGAGTATCTGTCTTTCCTTGTCAAGAAGGCAGAAGATTCCGGCATTGTCTTTCATCATTTCCTAGATGATGAAAAACTTAGATGTCAGAAATCATCAGATGTGGTCCCGGAAGAGTTTAGAGACAGCGTGACGCAGACGTTAATGGAAGCACCGGTACTGCTGCACTCGTCCAAGATGGTGATAGACGAGTCGACGTTGCTTCGCCTGCTGCTGGAGTCCCAGCCGGACCCCTTCACAAGGCTCCCATTGGATGATGGCTCCTATAGTCGCCTTCCCGAACTCCAGGCAGACATTCTTGTATGGAAGAAAAGTTATGGAATAATTTAATTGATGAAGAAATTGTTCAATTGTTGTTCAAGAAAATTGAACAATTTGATTGAAAATTGAACGAAATTGTTCAAGACGCCGATACCTGCTTTTGCAGCTTGATTCGGCCATGGTAATGAAGTTTACTGAATTTACGCCTTTGCAAGAAATTTGTCGTTTATTTTTCAACACATTCAAGTTTTGTCACTTATATTTGCATATGCTGTTTAATTTTCTCTTAATAAAATAAATGAAAGCGACAGTTTATTTGCAGCCTATTTTCACCTATTTAACACAAAATTTATGTCGAATAGTAATGAAAATATCTTCCAGAATTATTAAGAAAATTTGGATTCTGAGAACGATATACTGGGAATTATCCCTGCTTGAATCAATAATTACTAATTCTTATCATTGTGTTGCTTAAAAGTTATTAAACTAGATATACCTGTAGTATCTTACTATCTACATAGTAAAATATGTAGTCCATCATTGCAATATGGAAGTTGTAGTTAAGGACCTGGTGACTCTAGTGGGAGCCCTGAGGACAGAGTTGGACTTTCTGCGGGAGGAGGTGCGTCAGCTGAAAGAACAACGAGAAGTAACGAAGGAGGAGACCAGCAGTAAAGGGACCTCGTCTTGGAGAGTTGTGAAAGACAGGGGCCTTAAGAAGACTTTGATAAAGCCGCCTTCAAACGCCATAGCAACTTCTAATTCATTTGACGTTTTGGAGGACGAGTGCTTTGGAGAGACTGTGGATCGCGCAAAAGGGAAAGCAACGAAGAGAAAGGAAGCGCAGGCCCCTCAGAAAGTAAAGGAAGTACCTAAGCAAACATTAGTTGTGGGAGATTCCCAGATAAGGTATTTAGATAGAACGTTTTGTGCTAGAGATAGGGGGAACAGGTTAAGGGTTTGCTATCCCGGAGCTGGCATTGGTGATATTATAAACAACATGAATGATATTATGGCTGGTAATGGGAACAATCCCATTATTTGCATTAGCGTGGGAGGAAATGATGTTGGTCGAGTTAGGATGTAAGGAACTGATTCAGAGGTATAAAACAGCCATAGAGTTAGTTAGGAGCAAGGGAGGAATCCCGATCATATGTGGCATTCTTCCAAGAAAGGGAGTGGGAAATGAATGGATATCGAGGGCACTTGGTGTCAATTGCCGGCTGGAAAGATATTGCAAATCAAATGCAATATCTTTCATAGACAACTGGGAACACTTCTATGGAAGAAATGAAATGTATGCTCGTGATGGGGTGCATCTATCGAGAGCTGGGGTTGTTGCTGTTGCGAACTCGTTAGAAGAAGTGGTTAGAGGTGTTTGTTTGGGTTTAAACTGTTAGTAGATAGAGGTATGGGAATTGATTTGGAGGAAGGAGGTAATAAAAGTATGTGTTTGTGGGAGAAAGGAATTGGCAAAACGATCAGGGAAAGAGAAGGTCCGCAAAATAACAATTCACTTAGGGTATATTACACTAACAGTAGAAGTCTAAGAAATAAAATTAACGAATTAAATGCTCTTGTCTGCACAGAAAAAATAGATATTATTGCACTTACCGAAACGTGGATGAATGTAGAAAATAGAGAACTATTAGCTGAATATCAAATATATGGATTTAAACTATTTCACACAGATAGATATATTAGACGAGGAGGTGGAGTAGCCATATATGTTAGGGACAATTTGAAATGTAGTCTCAAAGAGGGAATCAAAACAGAGCCACACACAGAAACTATTTGGATTGAATTAAACGAAAAAGCTAATAATATTATAATAGGAGTAATATATAGGCCACCAAATTTAGACAGAATGGAAGCAAAGCATCTATGGGATGAAATATCTAGAGCATCTAGATCTAACAGTATTTATGTCATGGGTGACTTTAATTTTAGCGGAATAAACTGGTTGAACAAAACAGGGAATAGTGAAGCAGAAGATTTTCTAGAATTAATTGACGATTGCTTTCTTACGCAACACATTAAGGAACCAACACGGGAAAATAATATTTTAGATTTAGTGTTAACTAACAGGGAAACGCAAATTAATGACATCGAAATAGGGAGTGAGCTAGGGAGCAGTGATCACAAAGAAATCAGATTTAGCATAGAATGGAATAGACCAGTAGGAGAAAATTCTGTTAAAGTGCCAGATTTTCGAAAAGCTGATTTTAATAGCCTAAGAAATTTTTTGGGTCAAATTGATTGGAAAGTCTTGGGTATGGGGTGTGGGCCGGTCTTGGAGCGAGACATGTGGGAACCGACCTGTGAGATTTATATTTATTTAATTTATATGAATTTATATTTACGTTAATTTATATACTTCGATAGCAATTTGTATAATGATAAGTGGACTGTATTTCTGCAATAATCTCTTAATCTCACAAATCGATCCTCTACACATTAGGGGGGGTTATTAAATTAATATATATGCAGCCAATCAAACTACAGTAACTACATACATTGAAGAGGTTCCTTATCTTATAGTACAGCAGGTTAGTCCACCAGGTATAACTAGGGTGTAGACACCAAATTATCCTCTTTGAGGTAGCTTCCATATCACCCAGTAACTGGTGCACAAATCTTGCTTCCTCGTCTTGACCTGTCAAAAGTGCGCTAGCTGTGAAGCCAGAATCCTATATATGACAAGTATTTCAGAGAAAACTGTACATGGAACATGAAGACCTGGCTTAATTACCTTTAGTTTGAGGCTTCCACGTGATCTAACCGGATCACCCTATATCCTGACATTAATGGCCATAAATGAATGATAAACGGGTTTCGGAAAGAACACTTAACTTGAATTGTAGACATCGTGTTGGAGATGGTACCTTTGGTTTCCATAACACTACATCCAAGTAAAATTAACAGGAGCCGAATTTGCTCCCGTGTGAGCCTCTGGTCTCAATATAAACAATGGCTGTTTAACACTCCATACTATTGACGTTACTGGCCGACATTGTCCAGAATGATAGGAGCCGAATTTGCTCCACACGTCTCGGAGGTGACACAACAATGGCTGTTTAACACTCCATTCTATTGACGTTACTGGCCGACATTGTCCAGATATGATAGGAGCTAAATTTGCTCCACACGTCTCGGAGGTGACACAACAATGGCTGCCCTCCTTCCCCACTGACCCTGGCCTACTTGTCCAGATGTCAATAAGTGATAGAAGGGTCACATTTACTCTACTTTAATATTGATAATTAAGTTAATTTATATGAGATGTTTTATGATGGTAAAGTCCAAAGACTAATGTATTTAAGAATAATTCCCAGCAGAATAGCTGGTGAATTATAATAGTATGTGGTGATGATATCCCGTTTTCTATAGACGGTAATTCCACTACAAGTTACGTTTTCTATGGGTAACTTGTTTATACAACACAGCTATTATCTGTATGATTATTAAATGGTGTCGGATTTTCCGACAAGACATGAACCCAGCGATAGGTGACTTAAATGGGGATTTCGATGTGGATTCAATATATAACTTATTTAAGAATATTCTAAACAAAGCACAGGAACGTAGTATACCATACAAATTGAATAGATCGAAAACTAATGACCCAAAGTGGATAACAAAGAATTTGAAGAACCTTATAGGTAAAAAGAGAGCTTGGTACAAAAGGATTAAAAATGGGGAGGTCACTTTAGAACAGGAATTCGTACAACTGGTTAGAAATGTTAAAAAAGAGATAAGGAAAGCAAAAAGAAACTATGAAGTTCGCATAGCAGGGCAAGCAAAGACAAATCCTAAAGGGTTTTTTCAGTTATATCGTACTAAGACTAGGGAAAGGATAGGTCCATTAAAAACTGAGACAGGTCAAATAACAGATAGTGATGAAGAGATGAGTAGTATTTTTAATAAATATTTTGTATCTGTATTTACTAAAGAGGAACTTAACAATATGCCTTCAGCCGAACAAGTCTATGTGGGTGGGGACGAGGACAGGTTGACGAGTTTAGCAGTTACCAGGGAGGATGTTCTTAAACAAATAGTAAAACTCAAACCAAACAAATCCCCAGGGCCGGATGAAGTGTTTGCCAGGGTGCTTAAAGAATGCAAAGAGGAGCTTTGTGACCCACTGTCAACCATATTTAATAAATCAATAGAGTCAGGCAGAGTGCCAGAGTTTTGGAAAGTTGCTAATGTGATACCAGTTTTTAAGAAAGGAGATAGATCACTTGCGTCTAACTATCGACCAATTAGCCTAACGTCTATTGTGGGAAAGTTACTCGAATCTATAATAGCAAATAAAATTCGTCTTCATCTTGAAAAACATAAATTAATAATTGAGTCGCAACATGGTTTTATAAATGGCCGTTCATGTTTAACAAATTTGTTATCTTTTTATTCTAGCATTGTTGAGGCAGTTGATAGTGGTAAGGATTGCGATGTTGTATACCTTGACTTTAGCAAAGCTTTTGATACAGTGCCACATGAAAGACTGATTAAAAAGATAGAGTCTCATGGTATTGGGGGTGCTATATTAAGCTGGATTAGGGCATGGCTATACCAAAGGAAACAGAGAGTTAGTATAAATGGAATCAAGTCAGAGTGGGAAAATGTTGTAAGTGGAGTGCCTCAAGGCTCTGTCCTGGGACCTCTGCTGTATATAATATATATAAATGATTTAGATTCAGGTTTGAGTAGCAACATTTGCAAATTTGCCGATGATACGAAAATCGGTAGGGAAATTAATTCGGAGGAGGACTCACTATCACTTCAAGTTGATCTAGATAGGGTTTTGAAATGGTCAAAGGATTGGCAGATGCAGTTTAATGCTGATAAATGTAAAGTTCTGAGGTTAGGTAATGATGATAGAGTTACAAGATACGAGCTAGATGGTGTTGTGATTGCGAAGTCGGATTGCGAAAGGGATCTGGGAGTTATGATTAGTAAGAATTTAAAACAAAAGGATCAATGCATAAATGTTCGTAATAAGGCAAATCGGACACTTGGATTTATTAATCGCAGCGTTAGTAACAAGACACCTGGTGTGGTTCTCAAGCTATATCTTGCTCTAGTTAGGCCCCATTTAGATTATGCAGTTCAGTTTTGGTCGCCATATTATAGAATGGATATAAATTCACTTGAACGTGTCCAGCGTAGGATGACTAAGTTAATTCCCCAAATTAGAAATCTTTCATATGAAGAAAGATTAACAAAGCTTAAGGTGCATTCACTGGAAAGGCGAAGAGTTAGGGGTGACATGATAGAGGTTTACAAGTGGATGAATGGACATAACCGGGGGGATATTAATAGGGTATTAAAAGTATCAACACAGGACAGAACACGAAACAATGGGTATAAATTGGATAAGTTTAGATTTAGGAAAGACTTGGGTAAATACTGGTTCAGTAACAGGGTTGTTGATTTGTGGAACCAATTGCCGCGTAACATTGTGGAGGTGGGGTCCCTCGATTGTTTCAAGCACGGGTTGGACAAGTATATGAGTGGGATTGGGTGGTTATAGAATAGGAGCTGCCTCGTATGGGCCAATAGGCCTTCTGCAGTTACCTTTGTTCTTATGTTCTTATGTGATTGCGAAGTCGGATTGCGAAAGGGATCTGGGAGTTATGATTAGTAAGAATTTAAAACAAAAGGATCAATGCATAAATGTTCGTAATAAGGCAAATCGGACACTTGGATTTATTAATCGCAGCGTTAGTAACAAGACACCTGGTGTGGTTCTCAAGCTATATCTTGCTCTAGTTAGGCCCCATTTAGATTATGCAGTTCAGTTTTGGTCGCCATATTATAGAATGGATATAAATTCACTTGAACGTGTCCAGCGTAGGATGACTAAGTTAATTCCCCAAATTAGAAATCTTTCATATGAAGAAAGATTAACAAAGCTTAAGTTGCATTCACTGGAAAGGCGAAGAGTTAGGGGTGACATGATAGAGGTTTACAAGTGGATGAATGGACATAACCGGGGGGATATTAATAGGGTATTAAAAGTATCAACACAGGACAGAACACGAAACAATGGGTATAAATTGGATAAGTTTAGATTTAGGAAAGACTTGGGTAAATACTGGTTCAGTAACAGGGTTGTTGATTTGTGGAACCAATTGCCGCGTAACATTGTGGAGGTGGGGTCCCTCGATTGTTTCAAGCACGGGTTGGACAAGTATATGAGTGGGATTGAGTGGTTATAGAATAGGAGCTGCCTCGTATGGGCCAACAGGCCTTCTGCAGTTGCCTTTGTTCTTATGTTCTTATGTAACATTGTGGAGGTGGGGTCCCTCGATTGTTTCAAGCACGGGTTGGACAAGTATATGAGTGGGATTGGGTGGTTATAGAATAGGAGCTGCTTCGTATGGGCCAATAGGCCTTCTGCAGTTACCTTTGTTCTTATGTTCTTATGTCCATACATAGTCGCCGTCCATGAGGTGTTCCTATAGAAGGCCTATTGGCCTATACGAGGCCGCTCCTATTTATAACCACCCAATCCCACTCATATATGACAATGTCCAACCCTCCATGTATATGGAGGATTGGACATTGTCTAAATGTTGGAGGGTTAGACATGTATATGTTGAACATGTATATATCCAATGTTGGACATATACATGTCCAACTATATTCATTGACATATACATGTCCAACCCTCGCTTGAAACAATCGAGGGATCCCACCTCCACCACGTTACGCGGCAATTTGTTCCACAAATCAACAACCCTGTTACCGAACCAGTACTTACCCAAGTCTTTCCTAAATCTAAACTTATCCAATTTATACCCTTGTTTCGTGTTCTGTCTTGTGTTGATATTTTTAATACCCTATTAATATCCCCCATGTTATGTCCATTCATCCACTTGTAAACCATATGTATATATCATGTCACCCCTAACTCTTCGCCTTTCCAGCGAATGCAACTTAAGCTTTGTTAGCTTAAGTTGGTAACAAAGTTCATGTCTCGCTCCAAGACCGGCCCACACCCAATACCCAAGACTTTGCAATCTATTTGAGCTGCCTCGTATGGACCAATAGGCCTTCTGCAGTTACCTTTGTTCTTATGTTCTAAAGCTTAAGTTGCATTCACTGGAATGGCGAAGAGTTAGGGGTGACATGATAGAGGTTTACAAGTGGATGAATGGACATAACAAAGGGGATATTAGTAGGGTATTAAAAGTATCAAAACAAGACAGAACACGAAACAATGGGTATAAATTGAATAAGTTTAGATTTAGGAAAGACTTGGGTAAATACTGGTTCAGCAACAGGGTTGTTGATTTGTGGAACCAATTGCTGCGTAACGTGGGGAAGGTGGGGTCCCTCGAATGTTTCAAACGCGGGTTGGACAAGTATATGAGTGGGATTTGTTGGTTATAGATAGGAGCTGCCTCGTATGGGCCAAAAGGCCTTCTGCAGTTACCTTTGTTCTTATGTACATTCATCCACGTTTCGGTAAGTGCAATAATATTTATTTTTTCTGTGTAGACATGAGCATTTAATTCGTTAAGTTTATTTATTAGACTTCTACTGTTAGTGTAATATACCCTAAGTGAATTGTTATTTTGAGGCCCTTCTCTTTCCCTGATCATTTTGCCAATTCCTTTCTCCCACAAACACATACTTTTATTACCTCATTCCTCCAAATTAATTCCCATACCACTATCAACTAACAGTTTAAACCCAAACAAACACCTCTAACCACTGGTCCCAACGAGTTCGCAACAGCAACAACCCCAGACCTCGTTAGATGCACCCCATCCCGAGCATACATTTCATTTCTTCCATAGAAGTGTTCCCAGTTGTTGGATCTCACGTCACCTCCTCATAGCGAGCTATATAATAACTTTCCCGCAAGAGAGTTGATCAGTTATTCATTTGAATTTGGTTGTGCGTTGAAATATCTTATTTTCATAAGAGAAACTTGCCAAATGGAGGACAACAGTGTTTTCTTTCTTTCCGAGACAATGGATGATACTCCTTTTCATTTTATAATTCATTTTCAAGGTCTTCCACAATCGATCTATGAAGACGTAAGGAAGCTGAGTGAAGGATTTTCTGCGAAGCAATTTTTGAAATTCATTTTCAAGTCAAGAGACAGTCTTAAAGTCTATCATGATGACAGTGTAAGTCAATTGTACCCTAGCTATTTTCAGCTTGGAGTATTTTGTGCATTAACTCTTTCCTCGCGTACGCCGTCGGTCAGGATAACAGAGCAATGGGAAAATGTCCTTTGGGAAATTGTAGACCTAGCACTGTATTGGAGGGATGAAATAAAAAAGGACCTAATGTCATGGGTAATGTACCAGGCTACATTAAAAGTATTTGAGTATACTACTAATACCTTGAAATCCTGGATACTTAAAATATTCTCAGACCCGGAATTGTGCCCTAACCCGTACCTACGCCTACAAATGCTTCATTTAATCGGCATTTGGTCATTGTCTGTTTTGAAGGATGAGACTTCGGGAATGCAAGCAGCTGCCGGGCTGGTGGCCAATAGAAATTATATGAATATCGTTTATCTTATGCCTGATTTAAAATATATAAATTTATTTACATATCTCGGATATTTTTTAAGGAGCCTTGATTTCAATGGATACCTCGCTACTATTGCTGCTGCAGCCGTAGAGCAGTTAAGGAGAATTAATGTTGGACCAGAGTTATCATTACTCTTCAACATAGTGCAGGTCTTTAGTCAAATGGCATTGCATTCCGTAGTTATAAAGAAACAGAAACGTTTAATTTTATTAGAGAACGCGTGGTATTTGTATAGTTTTGTTTTGAATGATTTACAGACCACCAGGGAAGCTTATGGAGCTCATGGCCTGGCTAAGGTCGCTGCAGATACTTTACTAACGATTACGTCTTGTATTCTTAAAATTGGCTCGACGTTACCAGATAAGAATGAAAGCAGATTCACGAGACTTATGATCAACTTAAATTTATTTTACAAAACAATATCAGGAAACGAAGCCATGCGGAGATCAATTTATCAGGTTCTGCGACTTGACCACCCCGAGTATCTGTCTTTCCTTGTCAAGAAGGCAGAAGATTCCGGCATTGTCTTTCATCATTTCCTAGATGATGAAAAACTTAGATGTCAGAAATCATCAGATGTGGTCCCGGAAGAGTTTAGAGACAGCGTGACGCAGACGTTAATGGAAGCACCGGTACTGCTGCACTCGTCCAAGATGGTGATAGACGAGTCGACGTTGCTTCGCCTGCTGCTGGAGTCCCAGCCGGACCCCTTCACAAGGCTCCCATTGGATGATGGCTCCTATAGTCGCCTTCCCGAACTCCAGGCAGACATTCTTGTATGGAAGAAAAGTTATGGAATAATTTAATTGATGAAGAAATTGTTCAATTGTTGTTCAAGAAAATTGAACAATTTGATTGAAAATTGAACGAAATTGTTCAAGACGCCGATACCTGCTTTTGCAGCTTGATTCGGCCATGGTAATGAAGTTTACTGAATTTACGCCTTTGCAAGAAATTTGTCGTTTATTTTTCAACACATTCAAGTTTTGTCACTTATATTTGCATATGCTGTTTAATTTTCTCTTAATAAAATAAATGAAAGCGACAGTTTATTTGCAGCCTATTTTCACCTATTTAACACAAAATTTATGTCGAATAGTAATGAAAATATCTTCCAGAATTATTAAGAAAATTTGGATTCTGAGAACGATATACTGGGAATTATCCCTGCTTGAATCAATAATTACTAATTCTTATCATTGTGTTGCTTAAAAGTTATTAAACTAGATATACCTGTAGTATCTTACTATCTACATAGTAAAATATGTAGTCCATCATTGCAATATGGAAGTTGTAGTTAAGGACCTGGTGACTCTAGTGGGAGCCCTGAGGACAGAGTTGGACTTTCTGCGGGAGGAGGTGCGTCAGCTGAAAGAACAACGAGAAGTAACGAAGGAGGAGACCAGCAGTAAAGGGACCTCGTCTTGGAGAGTTGTGAAAGACAGGGGCCTTAAGAAGACTTTGATAAAGCCGCCTTCAAACGCCATAGCAACTTCTAATTCATTTGACGTTTTGGAGGACGAGTGCTTTGGAGAGACTGTGGATCGCGCAAAAGGGAAAGCAACGAAGAGAAAGGAAGCGCAGGCCCCTCAGAAAGTAAAGGAAGTACCTAAGCAAACATTAGTTGTGGGAGATTCCCAGATAAGGTATTTGGATAGAACGTTTTGTGCTAGAGATAGGGGGAACAGGTTAAGGGTTTGCTATCCCGGAGCTGGCATTGGTGATATTATAAACAACATGAATGATATTATGGCTGGTAATGGGAACAATCCCATTATTTGCATTAGCGTGGGAGGAAATGATGTTGGTCGAGTTAGGAGTAAGGAACTGATTCAGAGGTATAAAACAGCCATAGAGTTAGTTAGGAGCAAGGGAGGAATCCCGATCATATGTGGCATTCTTCCAAGAAAGGGAGTGGGAAATGAATGGATATCGAGGGCACTTGGTGTCAATTGCCGGCTGGAAAGATATTGCAAATCAAATGCAATATCTTTCATAGACAACTGGGAACACTTCTATGGAAGAAATGAAATGTATGCTCGTGATGGGGTGCATCTATCGAGAGCTGGGGTTGTTGCTGTTGCGAACTCGTTAGAAGAAGTGGTTAGAGGTGTTTGTTTGGGTTTAAACTGTTAGTAGATAGAGGTATGGGAATTGATTTGGAGGAAGGAGGTAATAAAAGTATGTGTTTGTGGGAGAAAGGAATTGGCAAAACGATCAGGGAAAGAGAAGGTCCGCAAAATAACAATTCACTTAGGGTATATTACACTAACAGTAGAAGTCTAAGAAATAAAATTAACGAATTAAATGCTCTTGTCTGCACAGAAAAAATAGATATTATTGCACTTACCGAAACGTGGATGAATGTAGAAAATAGAGAACTATTAGCTGAATATCAAATATATGGATTTAAACTATTTCACACAGATAGATATATTAGACGAGGAGGTGGAGTAGCCATATATGTTAGGGACAATTTGAAATGTAGTCTCAAAGAGGGAATCAAAACAGAGCCACACACAGAAACTATTTGGATTGAATTAAACGAAAAAGCTAATAATATTATAATAGGAGTAATATATAGGCCACCAAATTTAGACAGAATGGAAGCAAAGCATCTATGGGATGAAATATCTAGAGCATCTAGATCTAACAGTATTTATGTCATGGGTGACTTTAATTTTAGCGGAATAAACTGGTTGAACAAAACAGGGAATAGTGAAGCAGAAGATTTTCTAGAATTAATTGACGATTGCTTTCTTACGCAACACATTAAGGAACCAACACGGGAAAATAATATTTTAGATTTAGTGTTAACTAACAGGGAAACGCAAATTAATGACATCGAAATAGGGAGTGAGCTAGGGAGCAGTGATCACAAAGAAATCAGATTTAGCATAGAATGGAATAGACCAGTAGGAGAAAATTCTGTTAAAGTGCCAGATTTTCGAAAAGCTGATTTTAATAGCCTAAGAAATTTTTTGGGTCAAATTGATTGGAAAGTCTTGGGTATGGGGTGTGGGCCGGTCTTGGAGCGAGACATGTGGGAACCGACCTGTGAGATTTATATTTATTTAATTTATATGAATTTATATTTACGTTAATTTATATACTTCGATAGCAATTTGTATAATGATAAGTGGACTGTATTTCTGCAATAATCTCTTAATCTCACAAATCGATCCTCTACACATTAGGGGGGGTTATTAAATTAATATATATGCAGCCAATCAAACTACAGTAACTACATACATTGAAGAGGTTCCTTATCTTATAGTACAGCAGGTTAGTCCACCAGGTATAACTAGGGTGTAGACACCAAATTATCCTCTTTGAGGTAGCTTCCATATCACCCAGTAACTGGTGCACAAATCTTGCTTCCTCGTCTTGACCTGTCAAAAGTGCGCTAGCTGTGAAGCCAGAATCCTATATATGACAAGTATTTCAGAGAAAACTGTACATGGAACATGAAGACCTGGCTTAATTACCTTTAGTTTGAGGCTTCCACGTGATCTAACCGGTTCACCCTATATCCTGACATTAATGGCCATAAATGAATGATAAACGGGTTATCGGAAAGAACACTTAACTTGAATTGTAGACATCGTGTTGGAGATGGTACCTTTGGTTTCCATAACACTACATCCAAGTAAAATTAACAGGAGCCGAATTTGCTCCCGTGTGAGCCTCTGGTCTCAATATAAACAATGGCTGTTTAACACTCCATACTATTGACGTTACTGGCCGACATTGTCCAGAATGATAGGAGCCGAATTTGCTCCACACGTCTCGGAGGTGACACAACAATGGCTGTTTAACACTCCATTCTATTGACGTTACTGGCCGACATTGTCCAGATATGATAGGAGCTAAATTTGCTCCACACGTCTCGGAGGTGACACAACAATGGCTGCCCTCCTTCCCCACTGACCCTGGCCTACTTGTCCAGATGTCAATAAGTGATAGAAGGGTCACATTTACTCTACTTTAATATTGATAATTAAGTTAATTTATATGAGATGTTTTATGATGGTAAAGTCCAAAGACTAATGTATTTAAGAATAATTCCCAGCAGAATAGCTGGTGAATTATAATAGTATGTGGTGATGATATCCCGTTTTCTATAGACGGTAATTCCACTACAAGTTACGTTTTCTATGGGTAACTTGTTTATACAACACAGCTATTATCTGTATGATTATTAAATGGTGTCGGATTTTCCGACAAGACATGAACCCAGCGATAGGTGACTTAAATGGGGATTTCGATGTGGATTCAATATATAACTTATTTAAGAATATTCTAAACAAAGCACAGGAACGTAGTATACCATACAAATTGAATAGATCGAAAACTAATGACCCAAAGTGGATAACAAAGAATTTGAAGAACCTTATAGGTAAAAAGAGAGCTTGGTACAAAAGGATTAAAAATGGGGAGGTCACTTTAGAACAGGAATTCGTACAACTGGTTAGAAATGTTAAAAAAGAGATAAGGAAAGCAAAAAGAAACTATGAAGTTCGCATAGCAGGGCAAGCAAAGACAAATCCTAAAGGGTTTTTTCAGTTATATCGTACTAAGACTAGGGAAAGGATAGGTCCATTAAAAACTGAGACAGGTCAAATAACAGATAGTGATGAAGAGATGAGTAGTATTTTTAATAAATATTTTGTATCTGTATTTACTAAAGAGGAACTTAACAATATGCCTTCAGCCGAACAAGTCTATGTGGGTGGGGACGAGGACAGGTTGACGAGTTTAGCAGTTACCAGGGAGGATGTTCTTAAACAAATAGTAAAACTCAAACCAAACAAATCCCCAGGGCCGGATGAAGTGTTTGCCAGGGTGCTTAAAGAATGCAAAGAGGAGCTTTGTGACCCACTGTCAACCATATTTAATAAATCAATAGAGTCAGGCAGAGTGCCAGAGTTTTGGAAAGTTGCTAATGTGATACCAGTTTTTAAGAAAGGAGATAGATCACTTGCGTCTAACTATCGACCAATTAGCCTAACGTCTATTGTGGGAAAGTTACTCGAATCTATAATAGCAAATAAAATTCGTCTTCATCTTGAAAAACATAAATTAATAATTGAGTCGCAACATGGTTTTATAAATGGCCGTTCATGTTTAACAAATTTGTTATCTTTTTATTCTAGCATTGTTGAGGCAGTTGATAGTGGTAAGGATTGCGATGTTGTATACCTTGACTTTAGCAAAGCTTTTGATACAGTGCCACATGAAAGACTGATTAAAAAGATAGAGTCTCATGGTATTGGGGGTGCTATATTAAGCTGGATTAGGGCATGGCTATACCAAAGGAAACAGAGAGTTAGTATAAATGGAATCAAGTCAGAGTGGGAAAATGTTGTAAGTGGAGTGCCTCAAGGCTCTGTCCTGGGACCTCTGCTGTATATAATATATATAAATGATTTAGATTCAGGTTTGAGTAGCAACATTTGCAAATTTGCCGATGATACGAAAATCGGTAGGGAAATTAATTCGGAGGAGGACTCACTATCACTTCAAGTTGATCTAGATAGGGTTTTGAAATGGTCAAAGGATTGGCAGATGCAGTTTAATGCTGATAAATGTAAAGTTCTGAGGTTAGGTAATGATGATAGAGTTACAAGATACGAGCTAGATGGTGTTGTGATTGCGAAGTCGGATTGCGAAAGGGATCTGGGAGTTATGATTAGTAAGAATTTAAAACAAAAGGATCAATGCATAAATGTTCGTAATAAGGCAAATCGGACACTTGGATTTATTAATCGCAGCGTTAGTAACAAGACACCTGGTGTGGTTCTCAAGCTATATCTTGCTCTAGTTAGGCCCCATTTAGATTATGCAGTTCAGTTTTGGTCGCCATATTATAGAATGGATATAAATTCACTTGAACGTGTCCAGCGTAGGATGACTAAGTTAATTCCCCAAATTAGAAATCTTTCATATGAAGAAAGATTAACAAAGCTTAAGTTGCATTCACTGGAAAGGCGAAGAGTTAGGGGTGACATGATAGAGGTTTACAAGTGGATGAATGGACATAACCGGGGGGATATTAATAGGGTATTAAAAGTATCAACACAGGACAGAACACGAAACAATGGGTATAAATTGGATAAGTTTAGATTTAGGAAAGACTTGGGTAAATACTGGTTCAGTAACAGGGTTGTTGATTTGTGGAACCAATTAGCCGCGTAACATTGTGGAGGTGGGGTCCCTCGATTGTTTCAAGCACGGGTTGGACAAGTATATGAGTGGGATTGAGTGGTTATAGAATAGGAGCTGCCTCGTATGGGCCAACAGGCCTTCTGCAGTTGCCTTTGTTCTTATGTTCTTATGTTCTTATGTAACATTGTGGAGGTGGGGTCCCTCGATTGTTTCAAGCACGGGTTGGACAAGTATATGAGTGGGATTGGGTGGTTATAGAATAGGAGCTGCTTCGTATGGGCCAATAGGCCTTCTGCAGTTACCTTTGTTCTTATGTTCTTATGTTCTTATGTCCATACATAGTCGCCGTCCATGAGGTGTTCCTATAGAAGGCCTATTGGCCTATACGAGGCCGCTCCTATTTATAACCACCCAATCCCACTCATATATGACAATGTCCAACCCTCCATGTATATGGAGGATTGGACATTGTCTAAATGTTGGAGGGTTAGACATGTATATGTTGAACATGTATATATCCAATGTTGGACATATACATGTCCAACTATATTCATTGACATATACATGTCCAACCCTCGCTTGAAACAATCGAGGGATCCCACCTCCACCACGTTACGCGGCAATTTGTTCCACAAATCAACAACCCTGTTACCGAACCAGTACTTACCCAAGTCTTTCCTAAATCTAAACTTATCCAATTTATACCCTTGTTTCGTGTTCTGTCTTGTGTTGATATTTTTAATACCCTATTAATATCCCCCATGTTATGTCCATTCATCCACTTGTAAACCATATGTATATATCATGTCACCCCTAACTCTTCGCCTTTCCAGCGAATGCAACTTAAGCTTTGTTAGCTTAAGTTGGTAACAAAGTTCATGTCTCGCTCCAAGACCGGCCCACACCCAATACCCAAGACTTTGCAATCTATTTGAGCTGCCTCGTATGGACCAATAGGCCTTCTGCAGTTACCTTTGTTCTTATGTTCTAAAGCTTAAGTTGCATTCACTGGAATGGCGAAGAGTTAGGGGTGACATGATAGAGGTTTACAAGTGGATGAATGGACATAACAAAGGGGATATTAGTAGGGTATTAAAAGTATCAAAACAAGACAGAACACGAAACAATGGGTATAAATTGAATAAGTTTAGATTTAGGAAAGACTTGGGTAAATACTGGTTCAGCAACAGGGTTGTTGATTTGTGGAACCAATTGCTGCGTAACGTGGGGAAGGTGGGGTCCCTCGAATGTTTCAAACGCGGGTTGGACAAGTATATGAGTGGGATTTGTTGGTTATAGATAGGAGCTGCCTCGTATGGGCCAAAAGGCCTTCTGCAGTTACCTTTGTTCTTATGTACATTCATCCACGTTTCGGTAAGTGCAATAATATTTATTTTTTCTGTGTAGACATGAGCATTTAATTCGTTAAGTTTATTTATTAGACTTCTACTGTTAGTGTAATATACCCTAAGTGAATTGTTATTTTGAGGCCCTTCTCTTTCCCTGATCATTTTGCCAATTCCTTTCTCCCACAAACACATACTTTTATTACCTCATTCCTCCAAATTAATTCCCATACCACTATCAACTAACAGTTTAAACCCAAACAAACACCTCTAACCACTGGTCCCAACGAGTTCGCAACAGCAACAACCCCAGCCCTCGTTAGATGCACCCCATCCCGAGCATACATTTCATTTCTTCCATAGAAGTGTTCCCAGTTGTTGGATCTCACGTCATCCTCCTCATAGCGAGCTATATAATAACTTTCCCGCAAGAGAGTTGATCAGTTATTCATTTGAATTTGGTTGTGCGTTGAAATATCTCTTATTTTCATAAGAGAAACTTGCCAAATGGAGGACAACAGTGTTACACTTTCCGAGACAATGGATGATACTCCTTTTCATTTTATAATTCATTTTCAAGGTCTTCCACAATCGATCTATGAAGACGTAAGGAAGCTGAGTGAAGGATTTTCTGCGAAGCAATTTTTGAAATTCATTTTCAAGTCAAGAGACAGTCTTAAAGTCTATCATGATGACAGTGTAAGTCAATTGTACCCTAGCTATTTTCAGCTTGGAGTATTTTGTGCATTAACTCTTTCCTCGCGTACGCCGTCGGTCAGGATAACAGAGCAATGGGAAAATGTCCTTTGGGAAATTGTAGACCTAGCACTGTATTGGAGGGATGAAATAAAAAAGGACCTAATGTCATGGGTAATGTACCAGGCTACATTAAAAGTATTTGAGTATACTACTAATACCTTGAAATCCTGGATACTTAAAATATTCTCAGACCCGGAATTGTGCCCTAACCCGTACCTACGCCTACAAATGCTTCATTTAATCGGCATTTGGTCATTGTCTGTTTTGAAGGATGAGACTTCGGGAATGCAAGCAGCTGCCGGGCTGGTGGCCAATAGAAATTATATGAATATCGTTTATCTTATGCCTGATTTAAAATATATAAATTTATTTACATATCTCGGATATTTTTTAAGGAGCCTTGATTTCAATGGATACCTCGCTACTATTGCTGCTGCAGCCGTAGAGCAGTTAAGGAGAATTAATGTTGGACCAGAGTTATCATTACTCTTCAACATAGTGCAGGTCTTTAGTCAAATGGCATTGCATTCCGTAGTTATAAAGAAACAGAAACGTTTAATTTTATTAGAGAACGCGTGGTATTTGTATAGTTTTGTTTTGAATGATTTACAGACCACCAGGGAAGCTTATGGAGCTCATGGCCTGGCTAAGGTCGCTGCAGATACTTTACTAACGATTACGTCTTGTATTCTTAAAATTGGCTCGACGTTACCAGATAAGAATGAAAGCAGATTCACGAGACTTATGATCAACTTAAATTTATTTTACAAAACAATATCAGGAAACGAAGCCATGCGGAGATCAATTTATCAGGTTCTGCGACTTGACCACCCCGAGTATCTGTCTTTCCTTGTCAAGAAGGCAGAAGATTCCGGCATTGTCTTTCATCATTTCCTAGATGATGAAAAACTTAGATGTCAGAAATCATCAGATGTGGTCCCGGAAGAGTTTAGAGACAGCGTGACGCAGACGTTAATGGAAGCACCGGTACTGCTGCACTCGTCCAAGATGGTGATAGACGAGTCGACGTTGCTTCGCCTGCTGCTGGAGTCCCAGCCGGACCCCTTCACAAGGCTCCCATTGGATGATGGCTCCTATAGTCGCCTTCCCGAACTCCAGGCAGACATTCTTGTATGGAAGAAAAGTTATGGAATAATTTAATTGATGAAGAAATTGTTCAATTGTTGTTCAAGAAAATTGAACAATTTGATTGAAAATTGAACGAAATTGTTCAAGACGCCGATACCTGCTTTTGCAGCTTGATTCGGCCATGGTAATGAAGTTTACTGAATTTACGCCTTTGCAAGAAATTTGTCGTTTATTTTTCAACACATTCAAGTTTTGTCACTTATATTTGCATATGCTGTTTAATTTTCTCTTAATAAAATAAATGAAAGCGACAGTTTATTTGCAGCCTATTTTCACCTATTTAACACAAAATTTATGTCGAATAGTAATGAAAATATCTTCCAGAATTATTAAGAAAATTTGGATTCTGAGAACGATATACTGGGAATTATCCCTGCTTGAATCAATAATTACTAATTCTTATCATTGTGTTGCTTAAAAGTTATTAAACTAGATATACCTGTAGTATCTTACTATCTACATAGTAAAATATGTAGTCCATCATTGCAATATGGAAGTTGTAGTTAAGGACCTGGTGACTCTAGTGGGAGCCCTGAGGACAGAGTTGGACTTTCTGCGGGAGGAGGTGCGTCAGCTGAAAGAACAACGAGAAGTAACGAAGGAGGAGACCAGCAGTAAAGGGACCTCGTCTTGGAGAGTTGTGAAAGACAGGGGCCTTAAGAAGACTTTGATAAAGCCGCCTTCAAACGCCATAGCAACTTCTAATTCATTTGACGTTTTGGAGGACGAGTGCTTTGGAGAGACTGTGGATCGCGCAAAAGGGAAAGCAACGAAGAGAAAGGAAGCGCAGGCCCCTCAGAAAGTAAAGGAAGTACCTAAGCAAACATTAGTTGTGGGAGATTCCCAGATAAGGTATTTGGATAGAACGTTTTGTGCTAGAGATAGGGGGAACAGGTTAAGGGTTTGCTATCCCGGAGCTGGCATTGGTGATATTATAAACAACATGAATGATATTATGGCTGGTAATGGGAACAATCCCATTATTTGCATTAGCGTGGGAGGAAATGATGTTGGTCGAGTTAGGAGTAAGGAACTGATTCAGAGGTATAAAACAGCCATAGAGTTAGTTAGGAGCAAGGGAGGAATCCCGATCATATGTGGCATTCTTCCAAGAAAGGGAGTGGGAAATGAATGGATATCGAGGGCACTTGGTGTCAATTGCCGGCTGGAAAGATATTGCAAATCAAATGCAATATCTTTCATAGACAACTGGGAACACTTCTATGGAAGAAATGAAATGTATGCTCGTGATGGGGTGCATCTATCGAGAGCTGGGGTTGTTGCTGTTGCGAACTCGTTAGAAGAAGTGGTTAGAGGTGTTTGTTTGGGTTTAAACTGTTAGTAGATAGAGGTATGGGAATTGATTTGGAGGAAGGAGGTAATAAAAGTATGTGTTTGTGGGAGAAAGGAATTGGCAAAACGATCAGGGAAAGAGAAGGTCCGCAAAATAACAATTCACTTAGGGTATATTACACTAACAGTAGAAGTCTAAGAAATAAAATTAACGAATTAAATGCTCTTGTCTGCACAGAAAAAATAGATATTATTGCACTTACCGAAACGTGGATGAATGTAGAAAATAGAGAACTATTAGCTGAATATCAAATATATGGATTTAAACTATTTCACACAGATAGATATATTAGACGAGGAGGTGGAGTAGCCATATATGTTAGGGACAATTTGAAATGTAGTCTCAAAGAGGGAATCAAAACAGAGCCACACACAGAAACTATTTGGATTGAATTAAACGAAAAAGCTAATAATATTATAATAGGAGTAATATATAGGCCACCAAATTTAGACAGAATGGAAGCAAAGCATCTATGGGATGAAATATCTAGAGCATCTAGATCTAACAGTATTTATGTCATGGGTGACTTTAATTTTAGCGGAATAAACTGGTTGAACAAAACAGGGAATAGTGAAGCAGAAGATTTTCTAGAATTAATTGACGATTGCTTTCTTACGCAACACATTAAGGAACCAACACGGGAAAATAATATTTTAGATTTAGTGTTAACTAACAGGGAAACGCAAATTAATGACATCGAAATAGGGAGTGAGCTAGGGAGCAGTGATCACAAAGAAATCAGATTTAGCATAGAATGGAATAGACCAGTAGGAGAAAATTCTGTTAAAGTGCCAGATTTTCGAAAAGCTGATTTTAATAGCCTAAGAAATTTTTTGGGTCAAATTGATTGGAAAGTCTTGGGTATGGGGTGTGGGCCGGTCTTGGAGCGAGACATGTGGGAACCGACCTGTGAGATTTATATTTATTTAATTTATATGAATTTATATTTACGTTAATTTATATACTTCGATAGCAATTTGTATAATGATAAGTGGACTGTATTTCTGCAATAATCTCTTAATCTCACAAATCGATCCTCTACACATTAGGGGGGGTTATTAAATTAATATATATGCAGCCAATCAAACTACAGTAACTACATACATTGAAGAGGTTCCTTATCTTATAGTACAGCAGGTTAGTCCACCAGGTATAACTAGGGTGTAGACACCAAATTATCCTCTTTGAGGTAGCTTCCATATCACCCAGTAACTGGTGCACAAATCTTGCTTCCTCGTCTTGACCTGTCAAAAGTGCGCTAGCTGTGAAGCCAGAATCCTATATATGACAAGTATTTCAGAGAAAACTGTACATGGAACATGAAGACCTGGCTTAATTACCTTTAGTTTGAGGCTTCCACGTGATTCTAACCGGATCACCCTATATCCTGACATTAATGGCCATAAATGAATGATAAACGGGTTTCGGAAAGAACACTTAACTTGAATTGTAGACATCGTGTTGGAGATGGTACCTTTGGTTTCCATAACACTACATCCAAGTAAAATTAACAGGAGCCGAATTTGCTCCCGTGTGAGCCTCTGGTCTCAATATAAACAATGGCTGTTTAACACTCCATACTATTGACGTTACTGGCCGACATTGTCCAGAATGATAGGAGCCGAATTTGCTCCACACGTCTCGGAGGTGACACAACAATGGCTGTTTAACACTCCATTCTATTGACGTTACTGGCCGACATTGTCCAGATATGATAGGAGCTAAATTTGCTCCACACGTCTCGGAGGTGACACAACAATGGCTGCCCTCCTTCCCCACTGACCCTGGCCTACTTGTCCAGATGTCAATAAGTGATAGAAGGGTCACATTTACTCTACTTTAATATTGATAATTAAGTTAATTTATATGAGATGTTTTATGATGGTAAAGTCCAAAGACTAATGTATTTAAGAATAATTCCCAGCAGAATAGCTGGTGAATTATAATAGTATGTGGTGATGATATCCCGTTTTCTATAGACGGTAATTCCACTACAAGTTACGTTTTCTATGGGTAACTTGTTTATACAACACAGCTATTATCTGTATGATTATTAAATGGTGTCGGATTTTCCGACAAGACATGAACCCAGCGATAGGTGACTTAAATGGGGATTTCGATGTGGATTCAATATATAACTTATTTAAGAATATTCTAAACAAAGCACAGGAACGTAGTATACCATACAAATTGAATAGATCGAAAACTAATGACCCAAAGTGGATAACAAAGAATTTGAAGAACCTTATAGGTAAAAAGAGAGCTTGGTACAAAAGGATTAAAAATGGGGAGGTCACTTTAGAACAGGAATTCGTACAACTGGTTAGAAATGTTAAAAAAGAGATAAGGAAAGCAAAAAGAAACTATGAAGTTCGCATAGCAGGGCAAGCAAAGACAAATCCTAAAGGGTTTTTTCAGTTATATCGTACTAAGACTAGGGAAAGGATAGGTCCATTAAAAACTGAGACAGGTCAAATAACAGATAGTGATGAAGAGATGAGTAGTATTTTTAATAAATATTTTGTATCTGTATTTACTAAAGAGGAACTTAACAATATGCCTTCAGCCGAACAAGTCTATGTGGGTGGGGACGAGGACAGGTTGACGAGTTTAGCAGTTACCAGGGAGGATGTTCTTAAACAAATAGTAAAACTCAAACCAAACAAATCCCCAGGGCCGGATGAAGTGTTTGCCAGGGTGCTTAAAGAATGCAAAGAGGAGCTTTGTGACCCACTGTCAACCATATTTAATAAATCAATAGAGTCAGGCAGAGTGCCAGAGTTTTGGAAAGTTGCTAATGTGATACCAGTTTTTAAGAAAGGAGATAGATCACTTGCGTCTAACTATCGACCAATTAGCCTAACGTCTATTGTGGGAAAGTTACTCGAATCTATAATAGCAAATAAAATTCGTCTTCATCTTGAAAAACATAAATTAATAATTGAGTCGCAACATGGTTTTATAAATGGCCGTTCATGTTTAACAAATTTGTTATCTTTTTATTCTAGCATTGTTGAGGCAGTTGATAGTGGTAAGGATTGCGATGTTGTATACCTTGACTTTAGCAAAGCTTTTGATACAGTGCCACATGAAAGACTGATTAAAAAGATAGAGTCTCATGGTATTGGGGGTGCTATATTAAGCTGGATTAGGGCATGGCTATACCAAAGGAAACAGAGAGTTAGTATAAATGGAATCAAGTCAGAGTGGGAAAATGTTGTAAGTGGAGTGCCTCAAGGCTCTGTCCTGGGACCTCTGCTGTATATAATATATATAAATGATTTAGATTCAGGTTTGAGTAGCAACATTTGCAAATTTGCCGATGATACGAAAATCGGTAGGGAAATTAATTCGGAGGAGGACTCACTATCACTTCAAGTTGATCTAGATAGGGTTTTGAAATGGTCAAAGGATTGGCAGATGCAGTTTAATGCTGATAAATGTAAAGTTCTGAGGTTAGGTAATGATGATAGAGTTACAAGATACGAGCTAGATGGTGTTGTGATTGCGAAGTCGGATTGCGAAAGGGATCTGGGAGTTATGATTAGTAAGAATTTAAAACAAAAGGATCAATGCATAAATGTTCGTAATAAGGCAAATCGGACACTTGGATTTATTAATCGCAGCGTTAGTAACAAGACACCTGGTGTGGTTCTCAAGCTATATCTTGCTCTAGTTAGGCCCCATTTAGATTATGCAGTTCAGTTTTGGTCGCCATATTATAGAATGGATATAAATTCACTTGAACGTGTCCAGCGTAGGATGACTAAGTTAATTCCCCAAATTAGAAATCTTTCATATGAAGAAAGATTAACAAAGCTTAAGGTGCATTCACTGGAAAGGCGAAGAGTTAGGGGTGACATGATAGAGGTTTACAAGTGGATGAATGGACATAACCGGGGGGATATTAATAGGGTATTAAAAGTATCAACACAGGACAGAACACGAAACAATGGGTATAAATTGGATAAGTTTAGATTTAGGAAAGACTTGGGTAAATACTGGTTCAGTAACAGGGTTGTTGATTTGTGGAACCAATTGCCGCGTAACATTGTGGAGGTGGGGTCCCTCGATTGTTTCAAGCACGGGTTGGACAAGTATATGAGTGGGATTGGGTGGTTATAGAATAGGAGCTGCCTCGTATGGGCCAATAGGCCTTCTGCAGTTACCTTTGTTCTTATGTTTAGGAGACAAATCCTAAAGGGTTTTTTCAGTTATATCGTACTAAGACTAGGCTAAGGATAGGTCCATTAAAAACTGAGACAGGTCAAATAACAGATAGTGATGAAGAGATGAGTAGTATTTTTAATAAATATTTTGTATCTGTATTTACTAAAGAGGAACTTAACAATATGCCTTCAGCCGAACAAGTCTATGTGGGTGGGGACGAGGACAGGTTGACGAGTTTAGCAGTTACCAGGGAGGATGTTCTTAAACAAATAGTAAAACTCAAACCAAACAAATCCCCAGGGCCGGATGAAGTGTTTGCCAGGGTGCTTAAAGAATGCAAAGAGGAGCTTTGTGACCCACTGTCAACCATATTTAATAAATCAATAGAGTCAGGCAGAGTGCCAGAGTTTTGGAAAGTTGCTAATGTGATACCAGTTTTTAAGAAAGGAGATAGATCACTTGCGTCTAACTATCGACCAATTAGCCTAACGTCTATTGTGGGAAAGTTACTCGAATCTATAATAGCAAATAAAATTCGTCTTCATCTTGAAAAACATAAATTAATAATTGAGTCGCAACATGGTTTTATAAATGGCCGTTCATGTTTAACAAATTTGTTATCTTTTTATTCTAGCATTGTTGAGGCAGTTGATAGTGGTAAGGATTGCGATGTTGTATACCTTGACTTTAGCAAAGCTTTTGATACAGTGCCACATGAAAGACTGATTAAAAAGATAGAGTCTCATGGTATTGGGGGTGCTATATTAAGCTGGATTAGGGCATGGCTATACCAAAGGAAACAGAGAGTTAGTATAAATGGAATCAAGTCAGAGTGGGAAAATGTTGTAAGTGGAGTGCCTCAAGGCTCTGTCCTGGGACCTCTGCTGTATATAATATATATAAATGATTTAGATTCAGGTTTGAGTAGCAACATTTGCAAATTTGCCGATGATACGAAAATCGGTAGGGAAATTAATTCGGAGGAGGACTCACTATCACTTCAAGTTGATCTAGATAGGGTTTTGAAATGGTCAAAGGATTGGCAGATGCAGTTTAATGCTGATAAATGTAAAGTTCTGAGGTTAGGTAATGATGATAGAGTTACAAGATACGAGCTAGATGGTGTTGTGATTGCGAAGTCGGATTGCGAAAGGGATCTGGGAGTTATGATTAGTAAGAATTTAAAACAAAAGGATCAATGCATAAATGTTCGTAATAAGGCAAATCGGACACTTGGATTTATTAATCGCAGCGTTAGTAACAAGACACCTGGTGTGGTTCTCAAGCTATATCTTGCTCTAGTTAGGCCCCATTTAGATTATGCAGTTCAGTTTTGGTCGCCATATTATAGAATGGATATAAATTCACTTGAACGTGTCCAGCGTAGGATGACTAAGTTAATTCCCCAAATTAGAAATCTTTCATATGAAGAAAGATTAACAAAGCTTAAGGTGCATTCACTGGAAAGGCGAAGAGTTAGGGGTGACATGATAGAGGTTTACAAGTGGATGAATGGACATAACCGGGGGGATATTAATAGGGTATTAAAAGTATCAACACAGGACAGAACACGAAACAATGGGTATAAATTGGATAAGTTTAGATTTAGGAAAGACTTGGGTAAATACTGGTTCAGTAACAGGGTTGTTGATTTGTGGAACCAATTGCCGCGTAACATTGTGGAGGTGGGGTCCCTCGATTGTTTCAAGCACGGGTTGGACAAGTATATGAGTGGGATTGGGTGGTTATAGAATAGGAGCTGCCTCGTATGGGCCAATAGGCCTTCTGCAGTTACCTTTGTTCTTATGTTCTTATGTGATTGCGAAGTCGGATTGCGAAAGGGATCTGGGAGTTATGATTAGTAAGAATTTAAAACAAAAGGATCAATGCATAAATGTTCGTAATTTGGCTCGACGTTACCAGATAAGAATGAAAGCAGATTCACGAGACTTATGATCAACTTAAATTTATTTTACAAAACAATATCAGGAAACGAAGCCATGCGGAGATCAATTTATCAGGTTCTGCGACTTGACCACCCCGAGTATCTGTCTTTCCTTGTCAAGAAGGCAGAAGATTCCGGCATTGTCTTTCATCATTTCCTAGATGATGAAAAACTTAGATGTCAGAAATCATCAGATGTGGTCCCGGAAGAGTTTAGAGACAGCGTGACGCAGACGTTAATGGAAGCACCGGTACTGCTGCACTCGTCCAAGATGGTGATAGACGAGTCGACGTTGCTTCGCCTGCTGCTGGAGTCCCAGCCGGACCCCTTCACAAGGCTCCCATTGGATGATGGCTCCTATAGTCGCCTTCCCGAACTCCAGGCAGACATTCTTGTATGGAAGAAAAGTTATGGAATAATTTAATTGATGAAGAAATTGTTCAATTGTTGTTCAAGAAAATTGAACAATTTGATTGAAAATTGAACGAAATTGTTCAAGACGCCGATACCTGCTTTTGCAGCTTGATTCGGCCATGGTAATGAAGTTTACTGAATTTACGCCTTTGCAAGAAATTTGTCGTTTATTTTTCAACACATTCAAGTTTTGTCACTTATATTTGCATATGCTGTTTAATTTTCTCTTAATAAAATAAATGAAAGCGACAGTTTATTTGCAGCCTATTTTCACCTATTTAACACAAAATTTATGTCGAATAGTAATGAAAATATCTTCCAGAATTATTAAGAAAATTTGGATTCTGAGAACGATATACTGGGAATTATCCCTGCTTGAATCAATAATTACTAATTCTTATCATTGTGTTGCTTAAAAGTTATTAAACTAGATATACCTGTAGTATCTTACTATCTACATAGTAAAATATGTAGTCCATCATTGCAATATGGAAGTTGTAGTTAAGGACCTGGTGACTCTAGTGGGAGCCCTGAGGACAGAGTTGGACTTTCTGCGGGAGGAGGTGCGTCAGCTGAAAGAACAACGAGAAGTAACGAAGGAGGAGACCAGCAGTAAAGGGACCTCGTCTTGGAGAGTTGTGAAAGACAGGGGCCTTAAGAAGACTTTGATAAAGCCGCCTTCAAACGCCATAGCAACTTCTAATTCATTTGACGTTTTGGAGGACGAGTGCTTTGGAGAGACTGTGGATCGCGCAAAAGGGAAAGCAACGAAGAGAAAGGAAGCGCAGGCCCCTCAGAAAGTAAAGGAAGTACCTAAGCAAACATTAGTTGTGGGAGATTCCCAGATAAGGTATTTGGATAGAACGTTTTGTGCTAGAGATAGGGGGAACAGGTTAAGGGTTTGCTATCCCGGAGCTGGCATTGGTGATATTATAAACAACATGAATGATATTATGGCTGGTAATGGGAACAATCCCATTATTTGCATTAGCGTGGGAGGAAATGATGTTGGTCGAGTTAGGAGTAAGGAACTGATTCAGAGGTATAAAACAGCCATAGAGTTAGTTAGGAGCAAGGGAGGAATCCCGATCATATGTGGCATTCTTCCAAGAAAGGGAGTGGGAAATGAATGGATATCGAGGGCACTTGGTGTCAATTGCCGGCTGGAAAGATATTGCAAATCAAATGCAATATCTTTCATAGACAACTGGGAACACTTCTATGGAAGAAATGAAATGTATGCTCGTGATGGGGTGCATCTATCGAGAGCTGGGGTTGTTGCTGTTGCGAACTCGTTAGAAGAAGTGGTTAGAGGTGTTTGTTTGGGTTTAAACTGTTAGTAGATAGAGGTATGGGAATTGATTTGGAGGAAGGAGGTAATAAAAGTATGTGTTTGTGGGAGAAAGGAATTGGCAAAACGATCAGGGAAAGAGAAGGTCCGCAAAATAACAATTCACTTAGGGTATATTACACTAACAGTAGAAGTCTAAGAAATAAAATTAACGAATTAAATGCTCTTGTCTGCACAGAAAAAATAGATATTATTGCACTTACCGAAACGTGGATGAATGTAGAAAATAGAGAACTATTAGCTGAATATCAAATATATGGATTTAAACTATTTCACACAGATAGATATATTAGACGAGGAGGTGGAGTAGCCATATATGTTAGGGACAATTTGAAATGTAGTCTCAAAGAGGGAATCAAAACAGAGCCACACACAGAAACTATATGGATTGAATTAAACGAAAAAGCTAATAATATTATAATAGGAGTAATATATAGGCCACCAAATTTAGACAGAATGGAAGCAAAGCATCTATGGGATGAAATATCTAGAGCATCTAGATCTAACAGTATTTATGTCATGGGTGACTTTAATTTTAGCGGAATAAACTGGTTGAACAAAACAGGGAATAGTGAAGCAGAAGATTTTCTAGAATTAATTGACGATTGCTTTCTTACGCAACACATTAAGGAACCAACACGGGAAAATAATATTTTAGATTTAGTGTTAACTAACAGGGAAACGCAAATTAATGACATCGAAATAGGGAGTGAGCTAGGGAGCAGTGATCACAAAGAAATCAGATTTAGCATAGAATGGAATAGACCAGTAGGAGAAAATTCTGTTAAAGTGCCAGATTTTCGAAAAGCTGATTTTAATAGCCTAAGAAATTTTTTGGGTCAAATTGATTGGAAAGTCTTGGGTATGGGGTGTGGGCCGGTCTTGGAGCGAGACATGTGGGAACCGACCTGTGAGATTTATATTTATTTAATTTATATGAATTTATATTTACGTTAATTTATATACTTCGATAGCAATTTGTATAATGATAAGTGGACTGTATTTCTGCAATAATCTCTTAATCTCACAAATCGATCCTCTACACATTAGGGGGGGGTTATTAAATTAATATATATGCAGCCAATCAAACTACAGTAACTACATACATTGAAGAGGTTCCTTATCTTATAGTACAGCAGGTTAGTCCACCAGGTATAACTAGGGTGTAGACACCAAATTATCCTCTTTGAGGTAGCTTCCATATCACCCAGTAACTGGTGCACAAATCTTGCTTCCTCGTCTTGACCTGTCAAAAGTGCGCTAGCTGTGAAGCCAGAATCCTATATATGACAAGTATTTCAGAGAAAACTGTACATGGAACATGAAGACCTGGCTTAATTACCTTTAGTTTGAGGCTTCCACGTGATCTAACCGGACCACCCTATATCCTGACATTAATGGCCATAAATGAATGATAAAAGGGTTTCGGAAAGAACACTTAACTTGAATTGTAGACATCGTGTTGGAGATGGTACCTTTGGTTTCCATAACACTACATCCAAGTAAAATTAACAGGAGCCGAATTTGCTCCCGTGTGAGCCTCTGGTCTCAATATAAACAATGGCTGTTTAACACTCCATACTATTGACGTTACTGGCCGACATTGTCCAGAATGATAGGAGCCGAATTTGCTCCACACGTCTCGGAGGTGACACAACAATGGCTGTTTAACACTCCATTCTATTGACGTTACTGGCCGACATTGTCCAGATATGATAGGAGCTAAATTTGCTCCACACGTCTCGGAGGTGACACAACAATGGCTGCCCTCCTTCCCCACTGACCCTGGCCTACTTGTCCAGATGTCAATAAGTGATAGAAGGGTCACATTTACTCTACTTTAATATTGATAATTAAGTTAATTTATATGAGATGTTTTATGATGGTAAAGTCCAAAGACTAATGTATTTAAGAATAATTCCCAGCAGAATAGCTGGTGAATTATAATAGTATGTGGTGATGATATCCCGTTTTCTATAGACGGTAATTCCACTACAAGTTACGTTTTCTATGGGTAACTTGTTTATACAACACAGCTATTATCTGTATGATTATTAAATGGTGTCGGATTTTCCGACAAGACATGAACCCAGCGATAGGTGACTTAAATGGGGATTTCGATGTGGATTCAATATATAACTTATTTAAGAATATTCTAAACAAAGCACAGGAACGTAGTATACTATACAAATTGAATAGATCGAAAAACTAATGACCCAAAGTGGATAACAAAGAATTTGAAGAACCTTATAGGTAAAAAGAGAGCTTGGTACAAAAGGATTAAAAATGGGGAGGTCACTTTAGAACAGGAATTCGTACAACTGGTTAGAAATGTTAAAAAAGAGATAAGGAAAGCAAAAAGAAACTATGAAGTTCGCATAGCAGGGCAAGCAAAGACAAATCCTAAAGGGTTTTTTCAGTTATATCGTACTAAGACTAGGGAAAGGATAGGTCCATTAAAAACTGAGACAGGTCAAATAACAGATAGTGATGAAGAGATGAGTAGTATTTTTAATAAATATTTTGTATCTGTATTTACTAAAGAGGAACTTAACAATATGCCTTCAGCCGAACAAGTCTATGTGGGTGGGGACGAGGACAGGTTGACGAGTTTAGCAGTTACCAGGGAGGATGTTCTTAAACAAATAGTAAAACTCAAACCAAACAAATCCCCAGGGCCGGATGAAGTGTTTGCCAGGGTGCTTAAAGAATGCAAAGAGGAGCTTTGTGACCCACTGTCAACCATATTTAATAAATCAATAGAGTCAGGCAGAGTGCCAGAGTTTTGGAAAGTTGCTAATGTGATACCAGTTTTTAAGAAAGGAGATAGATCACTTGCGTCTAACTATCGACCAATTAGCCTAACGTCTATTGTGGGAAAGTTACTCGAATCTATAATAGCAAATAAAATTCGTCTTCATCTTGAAAAACATAAATTAATAATTGAGTCGCAACATGGTTTTATAAATGGCCGTTCATGTTTAACAAATTTGTTATCTTTTTATTCTAGCATTGTTGAGGCAGTTGATAGTGGTAAGGATTGCGATGTTGTATACCTTGACTTTAGCAAAGCTTTTGATACAGTGCCACATGAAAGACTGATTAAAAAGATAGAGTCTCATGGTATTGGGGGTGCTATATTAAGCTGGATTAGGGCATGGCTATACCAAAGGAAACAGAGAGTTAGTATAAATGGAATCAAGTCAGAGTGGGAAAATGTTGTAAGTGGAGTGCCTCAAGGCTCTGTCCTGGGACCTCTGCTGTATATAATATATATAAATGATTTAGATTCAGGTTTGAGTAGCAACATTTGCAAATTTGCCGATGATACGAAAATCGGTAGGGAAATTAATTCGGAGGAGGACTCACTATCACTTCAAGTTGATCTAGATAGGGTTTTGAAATGGTCAAAGGATTGGCAGATGCAGTTTAATGCTGATAAATGTAAAGTTCTGAGGTTAGGTAATGATGATAGAGTTACAAGATACGAGCTAGATGGTGTTGTGATTGCGAAGTCGGATTGCGAAAGGGATCTGGGAGTTATGATTAGTAAGAATTTAAAACAAAAGGATCAATGCATAAATGTTCGTAATAAGGCAAATCGGACACTTGGATTTATTAATCGCAGCGTTAGTAACAAGACACCTGGTGTGGTTCTCAAGCTATATCTTGCTCTAGTTAGGCCCCATTTAGATTATGCAGTTCAGTTTTGGTCGCCATATTATAGAATGGATATAAATTCACTTGAACGTGTCCAGCGTAGGATGACTAAGTTAATTCCCCAAATTAGAAATCTTTCATATGAAGAAAGATTAACAAAGCTTAAGTTGCATTCACTGGAAAGGCGAAGAGTTAGGGGTGACATGATAGAGGTTTACAAGTGGATGAATGGACATAACCGGGGGGATATTAATAGGGTATTAAAAGTATCAACACAGGACAGAACACGAAACAATGGGTATAAATTGGATAAGTTTAGATTTAGGAAAGACTTGGGTAAATACTGGTTCAGTAACAGGGTTGTTGATTTGTGGAACCAATTGCCGCGTAACATTGTGGAGGTGGGGTCCCTCGATTGTTTCAAGCACGGGTTGGACAAGTATATGAGTGGGATTGAGTGGTTATAGAATAGGAGCTGCCTCGTATGGGCCAACAGGCCTTCTGCAGTTGCCTTTGTTCTTATGTTCTTATGTAACATTGTGGAGGTGGGGTCCCTCGATTGTTTCAAGCACGGGTTGGACAAGTATATGAGTGGGATTGGGTGGTTATAGAATAGGAGCTGCTTCGTATGGGCCAATAGGCCTTCTGCAGTTACCTTTGTTCTTATGTCCATACATAGTCGCCGTCCATGAGGTGTTCCTATAGAAGGCCTATTGGCCTATACGAGGCCGCTCCTATTTATAACCACCCAATCCCACTCATATATGACAATGTCCAACCCTCCATGTATATGGAGGATTGGACATTGTCTAAATGTTGGAGGGTTAGACATGTATATGTTGAACATGTATATATCCAATGTTGGACATATACATGTCCAACTATATTCATTGACATATACATGTCCAACCCTCGCTTGAAACAATCGAGGGATCCCACCTCCACCACGTTACGCGGCAATTTGTTCCACAAATCAACAACCCTGTTACCGAACCAGTACTTACCCAAGTCTTCCTAAATCTAAACTTATCCAATTTATACCCTTGTTTCGTGTTCTGTCTTGTGTTGATATTTTTAATACCCTATTAATATCCCCCATGTTATGTCCATTCATCCACTTGTAAACCATATGTATATATCATGTCACCCCTAACTCTTCGCCTTTCCAGCGAATGCAACTTAAGCTTTGTTAGCTTAAGTTGGTAACAAAGTTCATGTCTCGCTCCAAGACCGGCCCACACCCAATACCCAAGACTTTGCAATCTATTTGAGCTGCCTCGTATGGACCAATAGGCCTTCTGCAGTTACCTTTGTTCTTATGTTCTAAAGCTTAAGTTGCATTCACTGGAATGGCGAAGAGTTAGGGGTGACATGATAGAGGTTTACAAGTGGATGAATGGACATAACAAAGGGGATATTAGTAGGGTATTAAAAGTATCAAAACAAGACAGAACACGAAACAATGGGTATAAATTGAATAAGTTTAGATTTAGGAAAGACTTGGGTAAATACTGGTTCAGCAACAGGGTTGTTGATTTGTGGAACCAATTGCTGCGTAACGTGGGGAAGGTGGGGTCCCTCGAATGTTTCAAACGCGGGTTGGACAAGTATATGAGTGGGATTTGTTGGTTATAGATAGGAGCTGCCTCGTATGGGCCAAAAGGCCTTCTGCAGTTACCTTTGTTCTTATGTACATTCATCCACGTTTCGGTAAGTGCAATAATATTTATTTTTTCTGTGTAGACATGAGCATTTAATTCGTTAAGTTTATTTATTAGACTTCTACTGTTAGTGTAATATACCCTAAGTGAATTGTTATTTTGAGGCCCTTCTCTTTCCCTGATCATTTTGCCAATTCCTTTCTCCCACAAACACATACTTTTATTACCTCATTCCTCCAAATTAATTCCCATACCACTATCAACTAACAGTTTAAACCCAAACAAACACCTCTAACCACTGGTCCCAACGAGTTCGCAACAGCAACAACCCCAGCCCTCGTTAGATGCACCCCATCCCGAGCATACATTTCATTTCTTCCATAGAAGTGTTCCCAGTTGTTGGATCTCACGTCACCTCCTCATAGCGAGCTAAGGTTACATTAGGTTAGGTTAGTTTTGGCTAGGAAATAGGTTAGGTTTGTTGAAATAGAAATAGAAAAAGGGATGTCACTAGTTGGACCTTGTGGGGTGGTGGGTGTTGGAGACCACTATAAGCCTAACATGTATAAAGTGCCTGTCTGCCTGTCCCCCGACTCAATGATGTTACAAGTATTGACTAAATGAAGCCTAAGAGAGCATATGCAAGGCCTAAGATGAGTCATTTGTCAGCAGCAACTTGTGCGAGATCTATGGCAGCGGTGGCATCCCAACATTTCTATTTTGGAGCAACAGTAGTAGTAGTAGTAGTAGTAGTAGTAGTCCATTTGTTGTTGGTTAATTTGACTAAATAGTTGCAAAAGTACTATCATTAATGGAGAATTGGCTGCTATGTGTGAGTATCCTCCGCCTGCCTGCCTATAAGGTATACATATTTGGGCAGTCTCCGTGTATGTGTGTGTGAGTACAAGAATGTCGCACATGGAAATGTGTACATGCCATTTTAATAATAGTTTACCATCCATGAAGAAAAACGTCTACCTATTTGTCAGTCCATTGTCTCTCTGCCGGCCGGCCGGCCTACCAACCTGCTAAAACTAGTCCACTTAATTTACTGTTGAATATCTATCTCCAGTGATCACTTACCCTTAATTCCTACATTATTAACCAAATGATCTCATTAACAAATCTTTACACATTTCAACCACCTACCTTCATGCTAACATCAATCACAACAACTAATACACTCAACTCAGTCCCAAACACTTTTCTTATTCCTTCCTCAACACCTCGCCCTATATAACCTATCTTACAATATTAAATTTAAATACCTAACTGCCAACCCATCCCCCCTACCTTCCCCTCCCCCCCCCCCACCACACTTCCCACGGAAGCTCCTCTGGACCCCTTCCCCCCCCCCACACAATGGAGGCCGCCGAACCCCTACCCCCCATTCCGCCCCCTCCATCACCCCCCCCCCAGCCCAACACAGAAAATGGCGGCCACAACGCTATATTTAACCAGCCAAAACCTTCGTTCCTTTGCCTTTGTACTATTTATTCTTGAAATAAAACGAGGGAAAAAAACAAACCGGATTTTCCTTCCCTAGTAAAACATGTATTTTACAGAATGAGGCCTAAAATAGCACATATTAGATATTGCATTGCTTGTTTACCATTCACAAACTCATTTGGAAACACCACACAAATTATTAATTAATACATACTTTTAAACACACACACACACACACACACACACACACACAAACGTCAGTTAGCCTAAATTCTCCAATATTCATTCATAAAACTGCCTCACGGGACTGCAACCTTATCAAACAAAGCTGTCAGGTATTTCTAACTGTCAACACAA
>NC_091219.1:14283466-14299245 GCF_040958095.1 Procambarus clarkii
AACGTTTCTTATCACCGAATGCCTCTGTTCACCTAGCAGTAAATAGGTATCCAGGAGTTGGTTAGGTTAGGTTAGGTTAGTTTTGGCTAGGAAATAAGCTAGGTTTGGAGGGTTAGGTTAGGTTATTTTAGGCTAGGAAATGGGCTATGTTTGTAGAAATAGTAATAGAAAGAGGGCTGTAATTGTAGGTAGCGTTTCCTATCACCGAATGCCTCTATTCACCTAGCAGTAAATAGGTATCCAGAAGTTAGTTAGTTAGGTTAGTTTAGATAAGGTTAGGTTAAGTTAAATTAGGTTAGGTTAAGTTAGTTATTGCTAGGAAATAGGTTAGGTTTGTAGAAATAGAAATAGGGCTGTAATTGTTGGTAGCGTTTCATATCACCGAATGCCTCTATTCACCTAGCAGTAAATAGGTATCCAGAAGTTAGTTAGTTAGGTTAGTTTAGATAAGGTTAGGTTAAGTTAAATTAGGTTAGGTTAGGTTAGTTATTGCTAGGAAATAGGTTAGGTTTGTAGAAATAGGGCTGTAATTGTTAGTAGCGTTTCCTATCACCGAATGCCTCTGTTCACCTAGCAGTAAATAGGTATCCAGGAGTACCTTGAGGTGCTTCCTTGAGGTGCTTTCGGGCTTAGCGTCCCCGCGGCCCGGTCGTCGACCAGGCCTCATGGTTGCTGGACTGATCAACAAGGCTGTTAGACGCGGCTGCTCGCAACCTGACGTATGAGTCACAGCCTGGTTGATCAGGAGTAAGTTAGGTTAGGTAAGGTTAGATTAGGTTAGGTTAGGTTAGTTTTGGCTAGGAAATAGGCTAGGTTTGTAAAAATAGAAATAGAAAAGGGGCTGTAAATGTTGGTAGCGTTTCCTATCACCAAATGCCTCTGTTCACCTAGCAGTAAATAGGTATCCAAGAGTTAGTTAGGTTAGGTTAGATTAGGTTAGGTTAGTTTAGTCTAGGAAATAGACTAGGTTTGTAGAAATAGAAATAGAAAAAGGGCTGTAATTGTTGGTAGTCTTTCCTATCATCGAATGCCTCTGTTCACCTAGCAGTAAATAGGAATCCAGGAGTACCTTGAGGTGCTTTCGGGGCTTAGCGTCCCCGCGGCCCGGTCGTCGACCAGGCCTCATGGTTGCTGGACTGAACAACAAGGCTGTTAGACGCGGCTGCTCGCAACCTGACGTATGAGTCACAGCCTGGTTGATCAGGAGTTAGTTAGGTTAGGTTAGGTAAGGTTACATTAGGTTAGGTTAGTTTTGGCTAGGAAATAGGCTAGGTTTGTTGAAATAGAAATAGAAAAAGGGATGTCACTAGTTGGACCTTGTGGGGTGGTGGGTGTTGGAGACCACTATAAGCCTAACATGTATAAAGTGCCTATCTGCCTGTCCCCCGACTCAATGATGTTACAAGTATTGACTAAATGAAGCCTAAGAGAGCATATGCAAGGCCTAAGATGAGTCATTTGTCAGCAGCAACTTGTGCGAGATCTATGGCAGCGGTAGCATCCCAACATTTCTATTTTGGAGCAACAGTAGTAGTAGTAGTAGTAGTCCATTTGTTGTTGGTTAATTTGACTAAATAGTTGCAAAAAGTACTATCATTAATGGAGAATTGGCTGCTATGTGTGAGTATCCTCCGCCTGCCTGCCTATAAGGTATACATATTTGGGCAGTCTGCGTGTATGTGTGTGTGAGTACAAGAATGTCGCACATGGAAATGTGTACATGCCATTTTAATAATAGTTTACCATCCATGAAGAAAACGTCTACCTATTTGTCAGTCCATTGTCTCTCTGCCGGCCGGCCGGCCTACCAACCTGCTAAAACTAGTCCACTTAATTTACTGTTGAATATCTATCTCCAGTGATCACTTACCCTTAATTCCTACATTATTAACCAAATGATCTCATTAACAAATCTTTACACATTTCAACCACCTACCTTCATGCTAACATCAATCACAACAACTAATACACTCAACTCAGTCCCAAACACTTTTCTTATTCCTTCCTCAACACCTCGCCCTATATAACCTATCTTACAATATTAAATTTAAATACCTAACTGCCAACCCATCCCCCCTACCTTCCCCTCCCCCCCCACCACACTTCCCACGGAAGCTCCTCTGGACCCCTTCCCCCCCCCACACAATGGAGGCCGCCGAACCCCTACCCCCCATTCCGCCCCCTCCATCACCCCCCCCCCAGCCCAACACAGAAAATGGCGGCCACAACGCTATATTTAACCAGCCAAAACCTTCGTTCCTTCGCCTTTGTACTATTTATTCTTGAAATAAAACGAGGGAAAAAACAAACCGGATTTTCCTTCCCTAGTAAACATGTATTTTACAGAATGAGGCCTAAAATAGCACATATTAGATATTGCATGCTTGTTTACCATTCACAAACTCATTTGGAAACACCACACAAATTATTAATTAATACATACTTTTAAACACACACACACACACACACACACACACACACAAACGTCAGTTAGCCTAAATTCTCCAATATTCATTCATAAAACTGCCTCACGGGACTGCAACCTTATCAAACAAAGCTGTCAGGTATTTCTAACTGTCAACACAAATTAACAACTTAACATATCAATCATTGCAACTGTTGATAAATAGACACTAACTAACCTTGCTATGAGATATAAATACAAGTGCCAAATTTGATTCAGAAGGCAACTCCAGCGTGGCCTAGTCGGATAGAACAAGTTCCTAATCCGGATAGATCTGCGTTCGAGCCTGTCGGAACGGTTGCAAGTACAGGGCACAGATTTCTCTGTGTGTCCCCTCCTGTAGGAGCATCAGTTTCGATAGATTCTCTGGATAGCCGAAGATTGATTGACCGACTCCTTGGAATGTGGGAAAGGGTTGAAGTCCGGGGGGCCACGGACGGATACCTGGATCCACTGACCTCGGGCAGGTCTTTCAATCCACCTGGATTTCAGGTGGGGAGAAGGGAGGCAATTTGGGTCGACACAAATAGCTTCCTGGACCCAAAACCCCTTTGATACACGGACACTCATGGACTCTGACACGAACCAAAGGGAGGTTAGGTTAGGTTAAGTTGGTTAGGTTAGGTTGGTTAGGTTGGTTGGTTAGGTTGGTTGGTTAGGTTAGGTTGCTTAGGTTGGTTGGTTAGGTTAGGTTGGTTGGTTAGGTTAGGTTGGTTGGTTAGGTTAGGTTGGTTGGTTAGGTTAGGTTGCTTAGGATTGGTTGGTTAGGTTAGGTTGCTTAGGTTAGGTTGATTAGGTTAGGTTGCTTAGATTGGTTAGGTTGCTTAGGTTGGTTGCTTAGGTTGGTTAGGTTAGGTTAGGTTGGTTAGGTTGGTTGGTTAGATTGGTTGGTTAGGTTGGTTGGTTAGGTTGGTTGGTTGGTTAGGTTATTTTGGTTAGGTTAGGTTAGGTTACGTTGGTTAGGTTACGTTGGTTAGGTTGGTTGGTTAGATTGGTTGGTTAGGTTGGTTGGTTAGGTTGGTTGGTTAGGTTGGTTGGTTAGGTTTGTTGGTTAGGTTAGGTTAGGTTAGGTTGGTTAGGTTAGGTTGGGTTGGGTTGGTTGGTTAGGTTAGGTTGCTTAGGTTGGTTGATTAGGTTGGTTAGGTTGGTTGGTTGGTTAGGTTGGTTGCTAAGGTTGGTTGGTTAAGTGGGTTAGGTTGGTTGGTTAGGTTGGATGGTTAGGTTAGGTTGCTTAGGTTGGTTGATTAGGTTGGTTGGTTAGGTTGGTTAGTTGGTTAAGTTGGTTGATTGCTTAGGTTGGTTAGTTTAAGTTGCTTAGGTTAGTTTGTTAGACTGGTTAGGTTGGTTAGAATTAGAATTAGGTTAGAATTTGAGGTTAGAATTTTAGGTTAGAACAAGCATAATTATGGTTTAATAAGCAATTCAGATAATATGTAAGCTTAGGTTGGTTAGGGTTGATTGGTTAGGGTATGTTGGTAATGTACAGTTAAGGTTGGTTATTTTGTGGTTCGTTAGGTGTAATATTTGTATTACACCTAAATTTATATATTTAATATATATATATATATATATATATATATATATATATATATATATATATATATATATATATATATATATATATATATATATATATAAAATATATATATATATATATATATATATATATATATATATATATATATATATATATATATATATATATATATATATATATATTAAATATATAAATTTAGGTGTAATACAAATATTACAACTAATATATATATATATATATATATATATATATATATATATATATATATATATATATATATATATATAATATATATATATATATATATATATAATATATATATATATATATATATATATATATATATATTTATATATATATATATATATATATATATATATATATATATATATATACATTTTTTGGTTAATTTAGGCTAGGAAATAGGCTACGTTTGTAGAAATAGAAATAGGTAAAAAAATTATAAAAAATGAATAAAGTATAAATAAAATATAAATTATTTATAAACAATAAAAAAATACACACAAAAAAAATTGCTTGAACTTTAGGTAACGTTTCTTATCACCGAATGCCTCTGTTCACCTAGCAGTAAATAGGTATCCAGGAGTTGGTTAGGTTAGGTTAGGTTAGTTTTGGCTAGGAAATAAGCTAGGTTTGGAGGGTTAGGTTAGGTTATTTTAGGCTAGGAAATGGGCTATGTTTGTAGAAATAGTAATAGAAAGAGGGCTGTAATTGTAGGTAGCGTTTCCTATCACCGAATGCCTCTATTCACCTAGCAGTAAATAGGTATCCAGAAGTTAGTTAGTTAGGTTAGTTTAGATAAGGTTAGGTTAAGTTAAATTAGGTTAGGTTAAGTTAGTTATTGCTAGGAAATAGGTTAGGTTTGTAGAAATAGAAATAGGGCTGTAATTGTTGGTAGCGTTTCATATCACCGAATGCCTCTATTCACCTAGCAGTAAATAGGTATCCAGAAGTTAGTTAGTTAGGTTAGTTTAGATAAGGTTAGGTTAAGTTAAATTAGGTTAGGTTAGGTTAGTTATTGCTAGGAAATAGGTTAGGTTTGTAGAAATAGGGCTGTAATTGTTAGTAGCGTTTCCTATCACCGAATGCCTCTGTTCACCTAGCAGTAAATAGGTATCCAGGAGTACCTTGAGGTGCTTCCTTGAGGTGCTTTCGGGCTTAGCGTCCCCGCGGCCCGGTCGTCGACCAGGCCTCATGGTTGCTGGACTGATCAACAAGGCTGTTAGACGCGGCTGCTCGCAACCTGACGTATGAGTCACAGCCTGGTTGATCAGGAGTTAGTTAGGTTAGGTAAGGTTAGATTAGGTTAGGTTAGGTTAGTTTTGGCTAGGAAATAGGCTAGGTTTGTAAAAATAGAAATAGAAAAGGGGCTGTAAATGTTGGTAGCGTTTCCTATCACCGAATGCCTCTCTTCACCTAGCAGTAAATAGGTATCCAAGAGTTAGTTAGGTTAGGTTAGATTAGGTTAGGTTAGTTTAGTCTAGGAAATAGACTAGGTTTGTAGAAATAGAAATAGAAAAAGGGCTGTAATTGTTGGTAGTCTTTCCTATCATCGAATGCCTCTGTTCACCTAGCAGTAAATAGGAATCCAGGAGTACCTTGAGGTGCTTTCGGGGCTTAGCGTCCCCGCGGCCCGGTCGTCGACCAGGCCTCATGGTTGCTGGACTGAACAACAAGGCTGTTAGACGCGGCTGCTCGCAACCTGACGTATGAGTCACAGCCTGGTTGATCAGGAGTTAGTTAGGTTAGGTTAGGTAAGGTTACATTAGGTTAGGTTAGTTTTGGCTAGGAAATAGGCTAGGTTTGTTGAAATAGAAATAGAAAAAGGGATGTCACTAGTTGGACCTTGTGGGGTGGTGGGTGTTGGAGACCACTATAAGCCTAACATGTATAAAGTGCCTGTCTGCCTGTCCCCCGACTCAATGATGTTACAAGTATTGACTAAATGAAGCCTAAGAGAGCATATGCAAGGCCTAAGATGAGTCATTTGTCAGCAGCAACTTGTGCGAGATCTATGGCAGCGGTGGCATCCCAACATTTCTATTTTGGAGCAACAGTAGTAGTAGTAGTAGTAGTAGTAGTAGTAGTCCATTTGTTGTTGGTTAATTTGACTAAATAGTTGCAAAAAGTACTATCATTAATGGAGAATTGGCTGCTATGTGTGAGTATCCTCCGCCTGCCTGCTTATAAGGTATACATATTTGGGCAGTCTGCGTGTATGTGTGTGTGAGTACAAGAATGTCGCACATGGAAATGTGTACATGCCATTTTAATAATAGTTTACCATCCATGAAGAAAACGTCTACCTATTTGTCAGTCCATTGTCTCTCTGCCGGCCGGCCGGCCTACCAACCTGCTAAAACTAGTCCACTTAATTTACTGTTGAATATCTATCTCCAGTGATCACTTACCCTTAATTCCTACATTATTAACCAAATGATCTCATTAACAAATCTTTACACATTTCAACCACCTACCTTCATGCTAACATCAATCACAACAACTAATACACTCAACTCAGTCCCAAACACTTTTCTTATTCCTTCCTCAACACCTCGCCCTATATAACCTATCTTACAATATTAAATTTAAATACCTAACTGCCAACCCATCCCCCCTACCTTCCCCTCCCCCCCCCCACCACACTTCCCACGGAAGCTCCTCTGGACCCCTTCCCCCCCCACACAATGGAGGCCGCCGAACCCCTACCCCCCATTCCGCCGCCTCCATCACCCCCCCCCCAGCCCAACACAGAAAATGGCGGCCACAACGCTATATAACCAGCCAAAACCTTCGTTCCTTCGCCTTTGTACTATTTATTCTTGAAATAAAACGAGGGAAAAAACAAACCGGATTTTCCTTCCCTAGTAAAACATGTATTTTACAGAATGAGGCCTAAAATAGCACATATTAGATATTGCATTGCTTGTTTACCATTCACAAACTCATTTGGAAACACCACACAAATTATTAAATAATACATACTTTTAAACACACACACACACACACACACACACACACACACAAACGTCAGTTAGCCTAAATTCTCCAATATTCATTCATAAAACTGCCTCACGGGACTGCAACCTTATCAAACAAAGCTGTCAGGTATTTCTAACTGTCAACACAAATTAACAACTTAACATATCAATCATTGCAACTGTTGATAAATAGACACTAACTAACCTTGCTATGAGATATAAATACAAGTGCCAAATTTGATTCAGAAGGCAACTCCAGCGTGGCCTAGTCGGATAGAACAAGTTCCTAATCCGGATAGATCTGCGTTCGAGCCTGTCGGAACGGTTGCAAGTACAGGGCACAGATTTCTCTGTGTGTCCCCTCCTGTAGGAGCATCAGTTTCGATAGATTCTCTGGATAGCCGAAGATTGATTGACCGACTCCTTGGAATGTGGGGAAGGGTTGAAGTCCGGGGGGCCACGGACGGATACCTGGATCCACTGACCTCGGGCAGGTCTTTCAATCCACCTGGATTTCAGGTGGGGAGAAGGGAGGCAATTTGGGTCGACACAAATAGCTTCCTGGACCCAAAACCCCTTGGATACACGGACACTCATGGACTCTGACACGAACCGAAGGGAGGTTAGGTTAGGTTAAGTTGGTTAGGTTAGGTTGGTTAGGTTGGTTAGGTTGGTTGGTTAGGTTAGGTTGCTTAGGTTGGTTGGTTAGGTTAGGTTGGTTGGTTAGGTTAGGTTGCTTAGGATTGGTTGGTTAGGTTAGGTTGCTTAGGTTAGGTTGATTAGGTTAGGTTGCTTAGGTTGGTTAGGTTGCTTAGGTTGGTTGCTTAGGTAAATGTTGGTAGCGTTTCCTATCACCGAATGCCTCTGTTCACCTAGCAGTAAATAGGTATCCAAGAGTTAGTTAGGTTAGGTTAGATTAGGTTAGGATAGTTTAGTCTAGGAAATAGACTAGGTTTGTAGAAATAGAAATAGAAAAAGGGCTGTAATTGTTGGTAGTCTTTCCTATCATCGAATGCCTCTGTTCACCTAGCAGTAAATAGGAATCCAGGAGTACCTTGAGGTGCTTTCGGGGCTTAGCGTCCCCGCGGCCCGGTCGTCGACCAGGCCTCATGGTTGCTGGACTGAACAACAAGGCTGTTAGACGCGGCTGCTCGCAAGCTGACGTATGAGTCACAGCCTGGTTGATCAGGAGTTAGTTAGGTTAGGTTAGGTAAGGTTACATTAGGTTAGATTAGTTTTGGCTAGGAAATAGGCTAGGTTTGTTGAAATAGAAATAGAAAAACGGATGTCACTAGTTGGACCTTGTGGGGTGGTGGGTGTTGGAGACCACTATAAGCCTAACATGTATAAAGTGCCTGTCTGCCTGACCCCCGACTCAATGATGTTACAAGTATTGACTAAATGAAGCCTAAGAGAGCATATGCAAGGCCTAAGATGAGTCATTTGTCAGCAGCAACTTGTGCGAGATCTATGGCAGCGGTGGCATCCCAACATTTCTATTTTGGAGCAACAGTAGTAGTAGTAGTAGTAGTAGTAGTAGTAGTCCATTTGTTGTTGGTTAATTTGACTAAATAGTTGCAAAAAGTACTATCATTAATGGAGAATTGGCTGCTATGTGTGAGTATCCTCCGCCTGCCTGCCTATAAGGTATACATATTTGGGCAGTCTCCGTGTATGTGTGTGTGAGTACAAGAATGTCGCACATGGAAATGTGTACATGCCATTTTAATAATAGTTTACCATCCATGAAGAAAACGTCTACCTATTTGTCAGTCCATTGTCTCTCTGCCGGCCGACCGGCCTACCAACCTGCTAAAACTAGTCCACTTAATTTACTGTTGAATATCTATCTCCAGTGATCACTTACCCTTAATTCCTACATTATTAACCAAATGATCTCATTAACAAATCTTTACACATTTCAACCACCTACCTTCATGCTAACATCAATCACAACAACTAATACACTCAACTCAGTCCCAAACACTGTTCTTATTCCTTCCTCAACACCTCGCCCTATATAACCTATCTTACAATATTAAATTTAAATACCTAACTGCCAACCCATCCCCCCTACCTTCCCCTCCCCCCCCACCACACTTCCCACGGAAGCTCCTCTGGACCCCTTCCCCCCCCACACAATGGAGGCCGCCGAACCCCTACCCCCCATTCCGCCCCCTCTATCACCCCCCCCCAGCCCAACACAGAAAATGGCGGCCACAACGCTATATTTAACCAGCCAAAACCTTCGTTCCTTCGCCTTTGTACTATTTATTCTTGAAATAAAACGAGGGAAAAAACAAACCGGATTTTCCTTCCCTAGTAAAACATGTATTTTACAGAATGAGGCCTAAAATAGCACATATTAGATATTGCATTGCTTGTTTACCATTCACAAACTCATTTGGAAACACCACACAAATTATTAATTAATACATACTTTTAAACACACACACACACACACACACACACACACAAACACACACACACAAACGTCAGTTAGCCTAAATTCTCCAATATTCATTCATAAAACTGCCTCACGGGACTGCAACCTTATCAAACAAAGCTGTCAGGTATTTCTAACTGTCAACACAAATTAACAACTTAACATATCAATCATTGCAACTGTTGATAAATAGACACTAACTAACCTTGCTATGAGATATAAATACAAGTGCCAAATTTGATTCAGAAGGCAACTCCAGCGTGGCCTAGTCGGATAGAACAAGTTCCTAATCCGGATAAATCTGCGTTCGAGCCTGTCGGAACGGTTGCAAGTACAGGTCACAGATTTCTCTGTGTGTCCCCTCCTGTAGGAGCATCAGTTTCGATAGATTCTCTGGATAGCCGAAGATTGATTGACCGACTCCTTGGAATGTGGGGAAGGGTTGAAGTCCGGGGGGCCACGGACGGATACCTGGATCCACTGACCTCGGGCAGGTCTTTCAATCCACCTGGATTTGAGGTGGGGAGAAGGGAGGCAATTTGGGTCGACACAAATAGCTTCCTGGACCCAAAACCCCTTGGATACACGGACACTCATGGACTCTGACACGAACCGAAGGGAGGTTAGGTTAGGTTAAGTTGGTTAGGTTAGGTTGGTTGGTTAGGTTGGTTGGTTAGGTTAGGTTGCTTAGGTTGGTTGGTTAGGTTAGGTTGGTTGGTTAGGTTAGGTTGCTTAGGATTGGTTGGTTAGGTTAGGTTGCTTAGGTTAGGTTGATTAGGTTAGGTTGCTTAGGTTGGTTAGGTTGCTTAGGTTGGTTGCTTAGGTTGGTTAGGTTAGGTTAGGTTGGTTAGGTTGGTTGGTTAGATTGGTTGGTTAGGTTGGTTGGTTGGTTGGTTAGGTTATTTTGGTTAGGTTAGGTTAGGTTACGTTGGTTAGGTTACGTTGGTTAGGTTGGTTAGGTTGGTTGGTTAGATTGGTTGGTTAGGTTGGTTGGTTAGGTTGGTTGGTTAGGTTGGTTGGTTAGGTTAGGTTAGGTTAGGTTGGTTAGGTTAGGTTGGGTTGGGTTGGTTGGTTAGGTTAGGTTGCTTTGGTTGGTTGATTAGGTTGGTTAGGTTGGTTGGTTGGTTAGGTTGGTTGCTAAGGTTGGTTGGTTAAGTGGGTTAGGTTGGTTGGTTAGGTTGGATGGTTAGGTTAGGTTGCTTAGGTTGGTTGATTAGGTTGGTTGGTTAGCTTGGTTGCTAAGATTGGTTGGTTAAGTGGGTTAGGTTGGTTGGTTAGGTTGGTTAGGTTGGATGGTTAGGTTAGGTTGCTTAGGTTGGTTGATTAGGTTGGTTGGTTAGTTGGTTAGGTTGGTTGATTGCTTAGGTTGGTTAGTTTAAGTTGCTTAGGTTAGTTTGTTAGACTGGTTAGGTTGGTTAGAATTAGAATTAGGTTAGAATTTGAGGTTAGAATTTTAGGTTAGAACAAGCATAATTATGGTTTAATAAGCAATTCAGATAATACGTAAGCTTAGGTTGGTTAGGGTTGATTGGTTAGGGTATGTTGGTAAGGTACAGTTAAGGTTGGTTATTTTGTGGTTCGTTAGGTGTAATATTTGTATTACACCTAAATTTAAATATTTAATATATATATATATATATATATATATATATATAATATATATATATATATATATATATATATATATATATATATATGTCGTACCTAGTAGCCAGAACGCACTTCTCAGCCTACTATGCAAGGCCCGATTTGCCTAATAGGCCAAGTTTTCATGAATTAATTGTTTTTCGACTACCTAACCTACCTAACCTAACCTAACCTAACTTTTTCGGGTACCTAACCTAACCTAACCTATAAAGATAGGTTAGGTTAGGTTAGGTCGGGTTGGTTAGGTTCGGTCATATATCTAAGTTAATTTTAACTACAATAAAAAAAAATTGACCTCATACATAATGAAATGGGTAACTTTATCATTTCATAAGCAAAACATTAGAGAAAATATATTAATTCAGGAAAACTTGGCTTATTAGGCAAATCGGGCCTTGTATAGTAGGCCGAGAAGTGCGTTCTGGCTATTAGGTACGACATATATATATATATATATATATATATGTCGTACCTACTAGCCAGAACTCACTTCTATGCCTAATATGCAAGGCCCAATTTGCCTAATAAGCCAAGTTTTCATGAATTAATATATTTTCTTTATTTTTTTTCTTATGAAATGATAAAGCTACCCATTTCGTTATGTATGAGGTCAATATTTTTTTATTGGAGTTAAAATTAACGTAGATATATGACCGAACCTAACCAACCCTACCTAACCTAACCTAACCTATCTTTATAGGTTAGGTTAGGTTAGGTAGCTGAAAAGGTTAGGTTAGGTTAGGTTAGGTAGGTTAGGTAGTCGAAAAACAATTAATTCATGAAAACTTGGCTTATTAGGCAAATCGGGCCTTGCATAGTAGTCATAGAAGTGCGTTCTGGCTACTAGGTACGACATATATATATATATATATATATATATATATATATATAATATATATATATATATATATATATATATATATATATATATATATATATTTAACCATATATTTAAATATATATATATATATATATATATATATATATATATATATATATATATATATATATATATATATATGTCGTACATAGTAGCCAGAACTCACTTCTCAGCCTACTATGCAAGGCCCGATTTGCCTAATAAGCTAAGTTTTCATGAATTAATTGTTTTTCGACTATCTAACCTACCTAACCTAACCTAACCTAACTTTTTTGGCTACCTAACCCAACCTAACCTATAAAGATAGGTTAGGTTAGGTTAGGTAGGGTTGGTTAGGTTCGGTCATATATCTACGTTAATTTTAACTCCAATAAAAAAAAATTGACCTAATACATAATGAAATGGGTAGCTTTATCATTTCATAAGAAAAAAATCAGAGAAAATATATTAATTCAGGAAAACTTGGCTCATTAGGCAAATCGGGCCTTGAATAGTAGGCCGAGAAGTGCGTTCTGGCTACTAGGTACGACATATATATATATATATATATATATATATATATATATATATATATGTCGTACCTAATAGCCAGAACGCACTTCTCAGCCTACTATTCAAGGCCCGATTTGCCTAATAAGCCAAGTTTTCATGAATTAATGTTTTTTCGTCTACCTAACCTACCTAACCTAACCTAACCTAGCTTTTTTTGGCTACCTAACCTAACCTTACCTATAAATATAGGTTAGGTTAGGTTAGGTAGGGTTGGTTAGGTTCGGTCATATATCTACGTTAATTTTAACTCCAAAAAAAAAAATTGACCTCATACATAGAGAAAAGGGTTGCTTTATCATTTCATAAGAAAAAAATTATAGTAAATATATTAATTCAGGAAAACTTGGCTTATTAGGCAAATCGGGCCTTGAATAGTAGGCTGAGAAGTGAGTTCTGGCTACTAGGTACGACATATATATATATATATATATGTCGTACCTAGTAGCCAGAACGCACTTCTCAGCCTACTATGCAAGGCCCGATTTGCCTAATAAGCTAAGTTTTCCTGAATTAATATATTTTCTCTAATTTTTTTCTTATGAAATGATAAAGCTACCCATTTCATTATGTATGATGTTAATTTTATTTTATTGGAGTTAAAATTGACATAGATATATGACCGAACCTAACCAACCCTACCTAACCTAACCTAACCTATCTTTATAGGTTAGGTTAGGTTAGGTAGTCGAAAAAGGTAGGTTAGGTTAGGTTAGGTAGGTTAGGTTGTCGAAAAACAATTAATTCATGAAAACTTGGCTTATTAGGCAAATCGGGCCTTGAATAGTAGGCTGAGAAGTGCGTTCTGGCTACTAGGTACGACATATATATATATATATATTATATATATATATATACATTTTTTGGTTAATTTAGGCTAGGAAATAGGCTACGTTTGTAGAAATAGAAATAGGTAAAAAAATTATAAAAAATGAATAAAGTATAAATAAATTATAAATTATTTATAAACAATAAAAAAATACACACAAAAAAATTGCTTGAACTTTTTGTAACGTTTCTTATCACCGAATGCCTCTGTTCACCTAGCAGTAAATAGGTATCCAGGAGTGGGTTAGGTTAGGTTAGGTTAGTTTTGGCTAGGAAATAAGCTAGGTTTGGAGGGTTAGGTTAGGTTATTTTAGGCTAGGAAATGGGCTATGTTTGTAGAAATAGTAATAGAAAGAGGGCTGTAATTGTAGGTAGCGTTTCCTATCACCGAATGCCTCTATTCACCTAGCAGTAAATAGGTATCCAGAAGTTAGTTAGTTAGGTTAGTTTAGATAAGGTTAGGTTAAGTTAAATTAGGTTATGTTAAGTTAGTTATTGCTAGGAAATAGGTTAGGTTTGTAGAAATAGAAATAGGGCTGTAATTGTTGGTAGCATTTCCTATCACCGAATGCCTCTATTCACCTAGCAGTAAATAGGTATCCAGAAGTTAGTTAGTTAGCTTAGTTTAGATAAGGTTAGGTTAAGTTAAATTAGGTTAGGTTAGGTTAGTTATTGCTAGGAAATAGGTTAGGTTTGTAGAAATAGGGCCGTAGTTGTTAGTAGCGTTTCCTATCACCGAATGCCTCTGTTCACCTAGCAGTAAATAGGTATCCAGGAGTACCTTGAGGTGCTTTCGGGCTTAGCGTCCCCGCGGCCCGGTCGTCGACCAGGCCTCATGGTTGCTGCACTGATCAACAAGGCTGTTAGACGCGGCTGCTCGCAACCTGATGTATGAGTCACAGCCTGGTTGATCAGGAGTTAGTTAGGTTAGGTAAGGTTAGATTAGGTTAGGTTAGATTAGGTTAGGTTAGTTTTGGCTAGGAAATAGGCTAGGTTTGTAAAAATAGAAATAGAAAAGGGGCTGTAAATGTTGGTAGCGTTTCCTATCACCGAATGCCTCTGTTCACCTAGCAGTAAATAGGTATCCAAGAGTTAGTTAGGTTAGGTTAGATTAGGTTAGGTTAGTTTAGTCTAGGAAATAGACTAGGTTTGTAGAAATAGAAATAGAAAAAGGGCTGTAATTGTTGGTAGTCTTTCCTATCATCGAATGCCTCTGTTCACCTAGCAGTAAATAGGAATCCAGGAGTACCTTGAGGTTCTTTCGGGGCTTAGAGTCCCCGCGGCCCGGTCGTCGACCAGGCCTCATGGTTGCTGGACTGAACAACAAGGCTGTTAGACGCGGCTGATCGCAACCTGACGTATGAGTCACAGCCTGGTTGATCAGGAGTTAGTTAGGTTAGGTTAGGTAAGGTTACATTAGGTTAGGTTAGTTTTGGCTAGGAAATAGGCTAGGTTTGTTGAAATAGAAATAGAAAAAGGGATGCCACTAGTTGGACCTTGTGGGGTGGTGGGTGTTGGAGACCACTATAAGCCTAACATGTATAAAGTGCCTGTCTGCCTGTCCCCCGACTCAATGATGTTACAAGTATTGACTAAATGAAGCCTAAGAGAGCATATGCAAGGCCTAAGATGAGTCATTTGTCAGCAGCAACTTGTGCGAGATCTATGGCAGCGGTGGCATCCCAACATTTCTATTTTGGAGCAACAGTAGTAGTAGTAGTAGTAGTAGTAGTAGTAGTAGTAGTAGTAGTAGTAGTAGTAGTAGTCCATTTGTTGTTGGTTAATTTGACTAAATAGTTGCAAAAATTACTATCATTAATGGAGAATTGGCTGCTATGTGTGAGTATCCTCCGCCTGCCTGCCTATAAGGTATACATATTTGGGCAGTCTCCGTGTATGTGTGTGTGAGTACAAGAATGTCGCACATGGAAATGTGTACATGCCATTTTAATAATAGTTTACCATCCATGAAGAAAACGTCTACCTATTTGTCAGTCCATTGTCTCTCTGCCGGCCGGCCGGCCTACCAACCTGCTAAAACTAGTCCACTTAATTTACTGTTGAATATCTATCTCCAGTGATCACTTACCCTTAATTCCTACATTATTAACCAAATGATCTCATTAACAAATCTTTACACATTTCAACCACCTACCTTCATGCTAACATCAATCACAACAACTAATACACTCAACTCAGTCCCAAACACTTTTCTTATTCCTTCCTCAACACCTCGCCCTATAAACCTATCTTACAATATTAAATTTAAATACCTAACTGCCAACCCATCCCCCCTTCCTTCCCCTCCCCCCCCACCACACTTCCCACGGAAGCTCCTCTGGACCCCTTCCCCCCCAAACAATGGAGGCCGCCGAACCCCTACCCCTCATTCCGCCCCCTCCATCACCCCCCCCCCCCAGCCCAAC